>NW_027650605.1:25000-52500 GCF_965287045.1 Carcharhinus amblyrhynchos
TGAGGGAGCGCCGCACTGTATGGGGAGGGTCAGTGCTGAGGGAGCGCCGCACTGTGTGGGGAGGGTCAGTGCTGAGGGAGCGCCGCACTGTGTGTGGGGAGGGTCGGTGCTGAGGGAGCGCCGCACTGTGTGTGGGGAGGGTCAGTGCTGAGGGAGCGCCGCACTGTGTGGGGAGGGTCAGTGCTGAGGGAGCGCCGCACTGTGTGTGTGGGGAGGGTCGGTGCTGAGGGAGCGCCGCACTGTGTGTGGGGAGGGTCAGTGCTGAGGGAGCGCCGCACTGTGTGGGGAGGGTCGGTGCTGAGGGAGCGCCGCACTGTGTGGGGAGGGTCGGTGCTGAGGGAGCGCCGCACTGTGTGTGGGGAGGGTCGGTGCTGAGGGAGCGCCGCACTGTGTGGGGAGGGTCAGTCTGTGACAGGCTCCCCACCCCCTTCACTCAGATCCCCCTTTTTGGGGGTGAGAGCTGAATGGGGGCTCGGACAGGGCCGGGGGGGCTGGAATATGAGAGGCAGGGGAAAAAATACGAGGCTTTTATGATGATAATCCTTTCAAGAATGACAGGACTTGCTGGAATGTTCCTTCCCCGCGAGTGCAGGAGTCCAGAGCTTTTCACACCTCACTGTGGGGTCGTTCCTGCCCCCCTGGACTTGGGGGGCGGAGTGGGGGAAGGGACATGACTGAAGTCTATCCCTTGGACTGATTAGAAAATGCTCAGAGAGTGAGAGAGGGAAAGAGACGGCAAATCTACCCCCCCTCCCCACACAGTGCGGCGCTCCCTCAGCACCGACCCTCCCCACACAGTGCGGCGCTCCCTCAGCACCGACCCTCCCCACACACAGTGCGGCGCTCCCTCAGCACCGACCCTCCCCACACACAGTGCGGCGCTCCCTCAGCACCGACCCTCCCCACACACAGTGCGGCGCTCCCTCAGCACCGACCCTCCCCACACACAGTGCGGCACTCCCTCAGCACCGACCCTCCCCACACACAGTGCGGCGCTCCCTCAGCACCGACCCTCCCCACACACAGTGCGGGGCTCCCTCAGCACCGACCCTCCCCACACAGTGCGGCGCTCCCTCAGCACTGACCCTCCCCACACAGTGCGGCGCTCCCTCAGCACTGACCCTCCCCACACAGTGCGGCGCTCCCTCAGCACTGACCCTCCCCACACAGTGCAGCGCTCCCTCAGCACCGACCCTCCCCACACACAGTGCGGCGCTCCCTCAGCACTGACCCTCCCCACACACAGTGCGGCGCTCCCTCAGCACCGACCCTCCCCACACACAGTGCGGCGCTCCCTCAGCACTGACCCTCCCCACACAGTGCGGCGCTCCCTCAGCACCGACCCTCCCACACAGTGCGGCGCTCCCTCAGCACCGACCCTCCCCACACACAGTGCGGCGCTCCCTCAGCACCGACCCTCATGTTCTGGGGGACCCGGGTTCGAATCCCGTCCAGGTGGGAGTTTGAATTCAATAAAAAATATCTGGGAATAAGAATCTCCTGATGACCCCAATGTGGGGGAGAAACCTCATCTGGTTCCCCTTTAGGGAGGGAAATCTGCTGTCCTGACCCCGGTCTGCCCTACATGTGACTCCAGAGACTCACACCCAATGGGGGTGACTCTCAACTGTCCCCCTCCAAGGGGCAACTAGGGTGGGCAAGAAATACTTAAAGTTAAAGTTTATTTATTAGTGTCACAAGTTAGGCTTACATCAACACTGCAATGAAGTTACTGAGAAATTCCCCGAGTCTCCCACACTCTGGCACCTGTTGGGGGTTACACTGAGGGGCAATTTAGCATGGCCCAATGCACCCCGAACCAGCACGTCTTTGGACTGTGGGTCTAACCGAGGGGGATAGGGAGACGGGAACTGTGCACGGTGCTCCGAGTGTGGGTCTAACCGAGGGGATAGGGAGACCGGAACTGTGCTCCGAGTGTGGGTCTAACCGAGGGGATAGGGAGACGGGAACTGTGCACGGTGCTCTGAGTGTGGGTCTGACCGAGGAGGATAGGGAGACGGGAACTGTGCACGGTGCTCCGAGTGTGGGTCTGACCGAGGGGGATAGGGAGACGGGAACTGTGCACGGTGCTCCGAGTGTGGGTCTGACCGAGGGGGATAGGGAGACGGGAACTGTGCTCCGAGTGTGGGTCTAACCGAGGGGGATAGGGAGACGGGAACTGTGCTCCGAGTGTGGGTCTGACCGAGGGGGATAGGGAGACTGGAACTGTGCTCCGAGTGTGGGTCTGACCGAGGGGGATAGGGAGACGGGAACTGTGCACGGTGCTCCGAGTGTGGGTCTGACCGAGGGGGATAGGGAGACTGGGAACTGTGCACGGTGCTCCGAGTGTGGGTCTGACCGAGGGGGATAGGGAGACAGGAACTGTGCACGGTGCTCCGAGTGTGGGTCTGACTGAGGGGGATAGGGAGACCGGAACTGTGCTCCGAGTGTGGGTCTGACCGAGGGGGATAGGGAGACGGGAACTGTGCACGGTGCTCCGAGTGTGGGTCTAACCGAGGGGAATAGGGAGACGGGAACTGTGCACGGTGCTCTGAGTGTGGGTCTGACCGAGGGGGATAGGGAGACAGGAACTGTGCTCCGAGTGTGGGTCTGACCGAGGGGGATAGGGAGACTGGAACTGTGCTCCGAGTGTGGGTCTGACCGAGGGGGATAGGGAGACAGGAACTGTGCACGGTGCTCCGAGTGTGGGTCTGACCGAGGGGGATAGGGAGACGGGAACTGTGCTCCGAGTGTGGGTCTGACCGAGGGGGATAGGGAGACGGGAACTGTGCACGGTGCTCCGAGTGTGGGTCTGACCGAGGGGGATAGGGAGACGGGAACTGTGCTCCGAGTGTGGGTCTGACCGAGGGGGATAGGGAGACGGGAACTGTGCTCCGAGTGTGGGTCTGACCGAGGGGGATAGGGAGACTGGAACTGTGCTCCGAGTGTGGGTCTGACCGAGGGGGATAGGGAGACGGGAACTGTGCACGGTGCTCCGAGTGTGGGTCTGACCGAGGGGGATAGGGAGACTGGGAACTGTGCACGGTGCTCCGAGTGTGGGTCTGACCGAGGGGGATAGGGAGACAGGAACTGTGCTCCGAGTGTGGGTCTGACCGAGGGGGATAGGGAGACGGGAACTGTGCACGGTGCTCCGAGTGTGGGTCTGACCGAGGGGGATAGGGAGACGGGAACTGTGCACGGTGCTCCGAGTGTGGGTCTAACCGAGGGGATAGGGAGACCGGAACTGTGCTCCGAGTGTGGGTCTAACCGAGGGGATAGGGAGACGGGAACTGTGCACGGTGCTCCGAGTGTGGGTCTAACCGAGGGGATAGGGAGACGGGAACTGTGCGCGGCGCTCCGAGTGTGGGTCTGACCGAGGGATAGGGAGACGGGAACTGTGCTCCGAGTGTGGGTCTAACCGAGGGATAGGGAGACGGGAACTTTATATTTCTCTCTGTCTCTTTCTCTCTCTCTGCCTTGCTCTATTTCTATGTGTGTGTCTGTCTCTCTCTTCCTCTGTCTCACTCTGCATCTTTCTCCATCTCTCTCTGTCTCCCTCTACGTTTTTCTCTCTCTGTTCCCCTCTATCCGTCTCTCTCTGCCTGTGTGTGTCTCTCTCTCTCTCTCATTGTCTCCCTTTCTCTGTCTCTCTCTCTCTCTCTGTCTTTCTCTCTCTGTCTTTCTCTCGCTGTCTCTCTCTGTCGCTGTCTCTCTCTGTCTGTCTGTCTGTCTGTCTCTCTCTCGCTCTGTCTCTCTCTCTCGCTCTGTCTCTCTCTCTCTCTTGCTCTGTCTTTCTCTGTCTCTCAGTATCACTGTAATATCAATTTCCTGTCTTTATATTCTGCTGGGACTCTGTGACCGATCGGTCTGTGACGGTGAGTGCCAGTGTCGATGTCATTGTGTCTCTCGCGCCTGCCCCATTACCCCCTGCACTGACACTCTGCGGAGGGATTGGCAATGTTCGTGTTTGGGTCCATTAACACTCCTGTCATCTCCGCCATCACTCAGGCTGTTCCAGCTTCGCGACAAGCGTGGCATCTCCCCACCCGTGTGGGAAATTATCCAGCTCTGTCTGTACACAAGAAACAGGACAAATCCAACCCGGCCAATTCTCACCCCATCAGTCCACTCTAAATCATTCCTTTAATATTAGATTTGATTTATTGCTGTCACGTGTGTGGGGATACAGTGAAAAGCATTGTTCCTTGCGGGCTATACAGACAAAGCATACCGTTCATAGAGAAGGAAAGGAGATGGTGCAGAATGTAGTGTTACAGTCACAGCGAGGGTGTAGAGAAAGATCAGCTTAATATTTGATTTGATTTATTATTGTCACGTGTATCGGGGATACAGTGAAAAGTATTGTTTCTTGCGCGTGCTGTCCAGACAAAGCATACCGTTCATAGAGAAGGAAAGGAGAGGGTGCAGAATGTAGTGTTACAGTCACAGCGAGGGTGTAGAGAAAGATCAGCTTAATGTTAGAATTGATTTATTACTGTCACGTGTAGCGGGATACAGCGAGAAGTATTGTTTCTCGCGCGCTGTACGGACAAAGCATACCGTTCATAGAGTACACAGAGGAGGAGAGGAGAGAGACAGTTGCAGAGGGACAAAGAGACAGAACCTAGAGAGGGGGAGACAGATCGAGAGAGAGCAAGACAGAGAGAGACACAGAGAGCGAAGCAGAGAGAGAGACAGAGAGAGAGAGAGGTTCAGATAGAGGGAAACAGAGGGAATGAAACAAAGACAGATACAGAGACAGAGAGAGAGAGACAGGAAGAGATGGTGCAGAATGTAGTGTTACAGTCACAGCGAGGGTGTAGAGTAAGATCAGCTTAATATTTGATTTATTATTGTCACGTCTATCGGGGATACAGTGAAAAGTATTGTTTCTTGCGCGTGCTGACCAGACAAAAGCATACCGTTCACAGAGAAGGTAAAGGAGAGAGGGTGCAGAATGTGGTGTTACAGTCACAGCGAGGGTGTAGAGAAAGATCAGCTTAACGCGAGGGAGGTCCATTCAAAAGTCTGACAGCAGCAGGGAAGAAGCTGTTCTTGAGTCGGTCGGTACGGGACCTCAGACTTTTGTACCTTTCTCCCCCCGACGGAAGAAGGTGGGAGAGAGAATGTCCGGGGGTGCGTGTGGGGGGTGGGGGGGGGTCCTTGATTATACCGGCTGCTTCTCCCCCCTCCCGAGGCAGCGGGAAGTGTAGACGGAGTCAATGGATGGGAGGCTGGTTTGCGTGATGGGACTGGGCTACGTTCACACACACACACACACACACACACACACAACCACACCCTTTGTAGTTCCTTGCGGTCTTGGTCAGAGCAGGAGCCCAGACCAAGCTGGGATACATCCGGAAAGGATGCTTTCTATTTGGGGGGGGGGCATCTGTAAAGTTGGTGAGAGTCCGTAGCGGACATGCCAAATTTCCTTAGTCTTCCTGAGAAAGTAGAGGCGTTGGTGGGGCTTTCTTAACTATAGTGTCAGCATTGGGTGGGGGACCAGGACAGGGTGTTGGTGATCTGGGACACCTAGAAACTTGAAGCTCTCTCGATCCTTCTCTACTCGGTCCCCGTTGATGTGGACAGGGGGATGTTCTCCTCTACAGTTCCTGAGTCGATGACCATCTCCTTCGTCTTGTTGACGTTGAGGGAGAGATTATTGTTGCAACACCGTTCACCAAGGTTCTCTATCTCATTCCTCTACTCTGTCTCCCATTTCACTGAATCCCCCACTGCCAACATCTGGGGCGGGGGAGGTTACCACTGACCAGAGACTGAACTGGGATCCACCCTTACTCTGTGGCGACCAGAGCAGGTGAGGACTGGGAATCCTGTGGAGACTGGCTCACCTCCTGTATCTCCCCACACTGAAGCCTGTCCATCATCGATCCCTTGTCCCTGAGTTTGAAGACTCAAGCATCTTAAGACGGACAAGAACACTCAGGGCAGCGCCGCACTGTGTGGGGAGGGTCGGTGCTGAGGGAGCGCCGCACTGTGTGTGGGGAGGGTCAGTGCTGAGGGAGCGCCGCACTGTGTGGGAGGGTCAGTGCTGAGGGAGCGCCGCACTGTGTGTGTGGGAGGGGTCGGTACTGAGGGAGCGCCGCACTGTGTGTGGGGAGGGTCGGTGCTGAGGGAGCGCCGCACTGTGTGGGGAGGGTCGGTGCTGAGGGAGCGCCGCACTGTGTGTGGGGAGGGTCGGTGCTGAGGGAGCGCCGCACTGTGTGGGGAGGGTCGGTGCTGAGGGAGCGCCGCACTGTGTGTGGGGAGGGTCGGTGCTGAGGGAGCGCCGCACTGTGTGTGGGGAGGGTCAGTGCTGAGGGAGCGCCGCACTGTGTGTGGGGAGGGTCGGTGCTGAGGGAGCGCCGCACTGTGTGGGGAGGGTCGGTGCTGAGGGAGCGCCGCACTGTGTGTGGGGGGGTCGGTGCTGAGGGAGCCCGCACTGTGGTGGGGAGGGTCGGTGCTGAGGGAGCGCCGCACTGTGTGTGGGGAGGGTCAGTGCTGAGGGAGCGCCGCACTGTGTGGGGACGGTCAGTGCTGAGGGAGCGCCGCACTGTGTGGGGACGGTCAGTGCTGAGGGAGCGCCGCACTGTGTGTGGGAAGGGTCGGTGCTGAGGGAGCGCCGCACTGTGTGTGGGGAGGGTCGGTGCTGAGGGAGCGCCGCACTGTGTGTGGGGAGGGTCGGTGTGAGGGGCGCCGCACTGTGTGGGGAGGCGGTGGCTGAGGGAGCGCCGACTGTGTGTGGGGAGGGTCGGTGCTGAGGAGCGCCGCACTGGTGGGGACGGTCAGTGCTGAGGGAGCGCCGCACTGTGTGTGGGGACGGTCAGTGCTGAGGGAGCGCCGCAGTGTCGGAAGCAGAGTTTCTGGTTACATTCTCAACCACGAGATTTTGGAAAAAGAGTGAGGCAGGAGCTCCCTCTTAAGGCTTGATGAGGTAAAGAAGGTTCTCCACAACCTCACCGAAAGAGATGAGGACAATAAAGAGTGTGTGTTACTCCCTACATCAGGAGGAATGTTCTGGTCTCCTGGTCAGGTAGCACCTGGATCGCTACGGGGATATTGGCAGGGTGTTGTGGGGGGGGCAATGGCGGTGTGGGGTGGGGGGGGGTGTGGTTGGGACCTTGTACAAAGGTTCAGAGAAACCACAAACAAAACATCATCAAACCCGTATCCCTACATATTATACCCACTAATCCTCTAATCTTCGCATCCTGGACACTAAGAGGAAATTTCTTAGCACGGCCAATCCACCCTACCTACACATCTTTGGGACACTAAGGGACAATTTAGCACGGCCAATCCACCCTAACCTACACATCTTTGGACACTAAGGGACAATTTAGCACGGCCAATCCACCCTAACCTACACATCTTTGGGACACTAAGGGACAATTTAGCACGGCCCAATTTAGCACGGCCAATCCACCCTAACCTACACATCTTTGGATGGTAGGGAGGAAACTGGAGCACCCGGAGGAAACCCACGCAGACACGAGGAGAATGTGCAGACTCCACACAAACAGTGACCCCAAGCTGGGAATCGAACCCATGACCCTGGAGGAGCTCTGAAGCAGCAGTGCTAACCCACTGTGCCACCGTACTACCTGTTTGCAATGGCCGGCAATCAAACCCTCCACCCTCGCAGCTTGTTCCGATAACACATGACCACTCTAGGCAGCCGAGACTCAGGGTCTAACATGGAACTCACCGCGTTGTGGGAGGGTCAGTGCTGAGGGAGCGCCGCACTGTGTGGGGAAGGTCAGTGCTGCGGGAGCGCCGCGTTGTGTGTGGGGAGGGTCAGTGCTGAGGGAGCGCCGCACTGGGTGGGGAGGGTCGGTGCTGAGGGAGCGCCGCACTGTGGGGGGAGGGTCAGTGCTGAGGGAGCGCCACACTGGGTGGGGAGGGTCGGTGCTGAGGGAGCGCCGCACTGTGTGGGGAGGGTCAGTGCTGAGGGAGCGCCGCACTGTGTGGGGAGAGTCAGTGCTGAGGGAGCGCCACACTCTGTGGGGAGGGTCAGTGCTGAGGGAGCGCCGCACTGTGTGGGGAGGGTCAGTGCTGAGGGAGTGCCGCACTGTGTGGGGAGGGTCAGTGCTGAGGGAGCGCCGCACTGTGTGGGGAGGGTCGGTGCTGAGGGAGCGCCGCACTGTGTGTGGGGAGGGTCGGTGCTGAGGGAGCGCCGCACTGTGTGTGGGGAGGGTCAGTGCTGAGGGAGCGCCGCACTGTGTGTGGGGAGGGTCGGTGCTGAGGGAGCGCCGCACTGTGTGTGGGGAGGGTCAGTGCTGAGGGAGTGCTGCACTGTGTGGGGAGGGTCAGTGCTGAGGGAGCGCCGCACTGTGTGGGGAGGGTCGGTGCTGAGGGAGGACCGCACTGTGTGGGGAGGGTCAGTGCTGAGGGAGCGCTGCACTGTGTGTGGGGAGGGTCAGTGCTGAGGGAGCGCCGCACTGTGTGTGGGGAGGGTCGGTGCTGAGGGAGCGCCGCACTGTGTGGGGAGGGTCAGTGCTGAGGGAGCGCCGCACTGTGTGGGGAGGGTCGGTGCTGAGGGAGCGCCACACTCTGTGGGGAGGGTCGGTGCTGAGGGTGTGCCGCACTGTGTGGGGAGGGTCAGTGCTGAGGGAGGACCGCACTGTGTGGGGAGGGTCGGTGCTGAGGGAGCGCCGCACTGTGTGTGGGGAGGTTCGGTGCTGAGGGAGCGCCGCACTGTGTGTGGGGAGGGTCAGTGCTGAGGGAGCGCCGCACTGTGTGTGGGGAGGGTCAGTGCTGAGGGAGCGCCGCACTGTGTGTGGGGAGGGTCAGTGCTGAGGGAGCGCCGCACTGTCAGAGGGAGTGAGTGTGAAGGGCTGGAGAAGGGGGTTTGGGAGGTGACTCGAAGTTCCATCTGAGGGGCAGTTGTAGTGTTTGTGAATTTTGGTTTAAAATTCCGGGACTGGGGAATGGTGCAGTCAAACACTGTGAGAATTTTAATCAGTTCTCTGCAGTGATAAAGTGTAAAGCTTCCGCCTCTAGCCCTGAAATAGTAAATCTCTCTGACGTTTAACTACTTTCCCCAAACCATCCCCTCGCTATCAACAGCAGTGTTCCTCTCTCAAATGGTTATTATAGAGATATTACAGAGAGAGAGACAGAGAGAGAGAGAGTGACAGAGACAGAGAGGCTGAGAGAGAGACAGAGACAGAGAGAGACGGAGAGAGACAGAGAGAGACACACACACACACACAGAGACACAGAGAGAGAGAGAAACAGACAGAGAGAGAGACACACGCACGGAGAGACTGAGAGAGAGAGAGAGACAGACAGAGAGAGACAGAGAGAGAGACACACACACACACAGACTGAGAGAGAGAGCGAGACAGAGACAGAGACGGAGAGAGACAGAGAGAAAGAGACACACACACATGCAGAGACTGAGAGAGAGAGAGACAGAGAGACACAGAGAGAGAGACACACACACACACACAGAGACAGAGACAGAGAGAGAGAGACAGAGACACACACACACAGACTGAGAGAGAGAGAGTGAGAGAGAGAGACAGAGAGAGATAGAAACAGACAGAGAGAGAGACACACACACGGAGAGACTGAGAGAGAGAGAGACAGAAAGAGAGAGACACACACACACACAGAGACTGAGACAGAGAGAGAGAGACAGAGACAGAGACGGAGAGAGACAGAGACAGAGAGAGAGAGAGAGACACACACACAGAGATTGAGAGAGACAGAGAGAGAGAGACAGAGACAAAGAGGGAGACAGAGAGAAAGACAGACAGACAGAGAGAGGGAGAGAGAGAGACAGAGAGAGACAGAGGGAGAGAGAGGGAAAAGAGAGACAGAAAGAGACACAGGGGGACAGAGAGACACAGATAAAGAGAGAGACAGTGAACAGATAGAGAGAGGGAGAGAGAGAAATGTCGAAATGGATAGAAGGAGACAGAGTGAAGGAGAGAAAGAGGGGCAGGGAGAGGGAGGGAGAAAGCGAGACAACAAGAAGGTCAGAGAGAGTGAGGTCGAGAGAGAGTGAGTCATGGAGAGTGACAGAGGTGTAGAGAGAGAGAGACGGAGGTAGAGGGATAAAGAAGGAGAGAGATTGAGGTTGATGGGTGGATTGAGGGAGGTAGGGCTTGAGGGAGAGAGTGACTTTTTTGGCTATTGCCCCGTGTATCGGGGATACAGTGAAAAGTATTGTTTCTCGCGCGCTGTACGGACAAAGCATACCGTTCATAGAGAAGGAAAAGGAGAGAGGGTGCAGAATGTAGTGTTACAGTCACAGCGAGGGTGTACAGAAAGATCAGCTTAATATGAGATTAGATTTTGTAGGTGGGTCAGTGCTGAGACAGTGCCGCACTATCAGAGGGTCAGTACTGATAAAGTGCCACTGTCCATCTGTCTGGCTCTCTCTCTCTCTGTCTCACTCTCTGACTCTCTCTCTTTCTGCATCTCTCTCTCTTCATCACTCTCTCTCGCTCTCTCTCTCTCTGTCTCACTGTTTCTCTCTCTCTTTCTTTCTGCATCTCTCTCTTTATCACTCTCTCTCTGTCTCACTGTCTCTCTCTGTCTGTCTCTATCACTCTCTCTGTCTCTGTCCCACTGTCTCTCTCTCTCTCTCTTTCTGCATCTCTCTTCTCTATCGCTGTCTCTCTCTCTCTGTCTCACTGTGTCTCTCTCTTTCTTTCTGCATCTCTCTCTCTCGATCATCTCTCTCTCTCGCTCGCTCGCTCTCGGCTCACTGCCTCTCTCTGTCTCTTCCTGCTTCTCTCTCTGTCACTCTCTCGCTGCTCTCTCTCTCTGTCTCATGCTCTCTCTCTCTATCACTCTCTATCTCTCTATCACTCTCTCTCTCTCTATCACTCTCTCTTTCTATCACGCTCTCTCTCTCTCTATCACTCTCTCTCTCTCTCGCTCTCTCACTCTCTCCTTCTGCATCTCTCTCTCTCTATCGCTCTCTCTATCGCTCTCTCTATCACTCTCACTCTCTCCTTCTGCATCTCTCTCTCTCTATCGCTCTCTCTCTATCGCTCTCTCTCACTCTCTCCTTCTGCAGCTCTCTCTCTCTCTCTCGCTCTCTTTCACTCTCTCTCACTCTCTCGCACTCACTCTCTCGCTCTCTCTCACTCTCACTCTCTCTCTCTCTATCACTCTCTCTATCACTCTCTCTCTCTCTATCACTCTCTCTCTCTCTATCACTCTCTCTCTCTCTCTCTATCACTCTCTCTCTCTATCACTCTCTCTCTCTATCACGCTCTCTCTCTCTATCACTCTCTCTCTCTATCACTCTCTCTCTCTCTCGCTCTCACTCTCTCCTTCTGCATCTCTCTCTCTCTATCGCTCTCTCTCTCTATCGCTCTCTCTATCACTCTCACTCTCTCCTTCTGCATCTCTCTCTCTCTATCGCTCTCTCTCTCTATCGCTCTCTCTCACTCTCTCCTTCTGCATCTTCTCTCACCTCGCCTCTCTTTCACTCTCTCGCTCTCTCTCACTCTCTCGCTCTCACTCTCTCGCTCTCTCTCACTCTCACTCTCTCTCTCTCTATCACTCTCTCTATTACTCTCTCCCTCTCTATCACTCTCTCTCTCTATCACTCTCTCTCTCTCTCTCTATCACTCTCTCTCTCTCTATCACTCTCTCTCTCTCTCTATCACTCTCTCTATCACTCTCTCTCTCTCTATCACTCTCTCTATCACTCTCTCTCTCTGTCTATCACTCTCTCTATCACTCTCTCTCTCTGTCTATCACTCTCTCTATCACTCTCTCTCTCTGTCTATCACTCTCTCTGTTTTTCTCTCTTTCTCTCTCTCCGTCTCACAAATCTGATTGAGTTTTTTGAAGGGGTGACCAAGAAGGTAGATGAGGGCAGTGCAGTTGATGTTGTCTACATGGACTTTAGCAAGGCCTTTGACAAGGTACCACACGGTAGGTTGTTGCATAAGGTTAAATCTCACGGGATCCAGAGTGAGGGATCTAAATGGAGACAAAATTGGCTTCTTGACAGAGGCCAGAGGGTTGGTTGTAGAGGGTTGTTTTTCAAACTGGAGACCAGCCTCAGGGACCAGTGCTGGGCCCACTGTTATTTGTCATTTATATTAATGATTTGAATGAGAATATAGGGGACACGGTTAGTAAGTTTGGAGATGACTCCAAGATTGGTGGCACGGTGGACAGTGAAGAAAGTTCTCTCCAATTGCAATGGGATCTTGATCAGTTGGGCCAGTGGGCTGACCAATGGCAGATGGAGTTTAATTTAGACCAACGCGAGGTGATGCATTTTGGTCGATGGAACCAGGGCAGGACTCACTCAGTTAATGGTAGGGGAGAGTTCCAGAACAGAGAGATCTCAGGGTAACAGGTTCACAGCTCCTTGAAAGTGGGGGTCCCAGGTGGACAGAGTGGTGAAGAAGGCAGTCGGCATGCTTGGTTTCATCGCTCAGAACATTGAATACAGGAGTTGGGGACGTCTTGTTGAAGTTGTACAAGACGTTGGTAAGGCCACACTTGGAAATACTGTGTACGGTTCTGGGTCACCCTATTATAGAAAGGATATTATTAAACTAGAAAGAGCGCGGAAAAGATTTACTAGGATGCTCCCGGGGACTTTTGATGGATTGAGTTATAAGGAGAGGCTGGGATAGACTGGGACTTTTTTCTCTGGAGCGTAGGAGGCTGAGGGGTGATCTTATAGAGGTCTATAAAATAATGAGGGGCACACATCAGCGAGATAGTCAATATCTTTTCCCCCAAAGGTAGGGGAGTCTAAAACTAGAGGGCAGAGGTTTAAGGTGAGAGGGGAGAGGGTCCAGAGGGGGCAATTTTTTTCACCCAGAGGGTGGTGAGTGTCTGGAACGAGCTGCCAGAGGCAGTAGTAGAGGCGGGGACAACTTTGTCTTTTAAAAAGCGTTTAGACAGTTACACGGGTACAATGGGTATAGAGGGATATGGGGGCAAACACGGGCAATTGGGGTTAGCTTAGGGGGTTAAAATAAAGGGGGCAGCATGGACAAGTTGGGCCGAAGGGCCTGTTTCCCTGCTGTAAACCTGTGTGTCTCTCTCTCTCTGTCTCTCCATTTCCCTCTGTCCCTCTCTCTCTCTCTGTCCCTCTCTCTCTCTCTCTGTCCCTCTCTCTCTCTCTCTCTCTCTGTCCCTCTGTCTCTCTCTCTTTCTTCTGTATCTTTCTCCTGTTCTCTGTCTGTCTCTCTCTGTCTCTCTCTCTCTGTCCCTCTATCTCTCTCCCTCTCCCCCCGTCTCTCTCTCTCTCTCTGTAATAAATATTCTGCCGACATGTGGTGTGTGAAACGACGAGGCCATTAACGTTTAATGTCTGCTGGAGGCGGCTGCAGGCGCAGCGGGAGAGCGTGAGCCAAATATCAGATGGTTTGAGGAGATGTAATCACCCCACAGCGACTGCACAACACTAAAACGGCCATTAAACCTGGGAGGGTTACTGCGAGAGGCTGGCATTGCTTCATGTTAAATTGGGCGTGGGCTGCAGAGGGTCTCGATTCCAACTCCAGGGCCTCGCAGACGGTGGATTTTCCACCGCCTGGGTCTGTCACCCCCCCTCACCCCCCTCACGTCCTCTTCGCTATTAAACAGTGGTCACAAGAAATAGGAGCAGGAGTGGGGGCCATCTAGCCCCCTCGAGCCTGCCCCGCCATTCAATAAGATCGCGGCTGATCTGACGGTGGATCAGTTCCACGTTCCCGCTCTCTCCCCTTAAGTCTATCAGAAACCTATCTACCCGTGACTTCAATATACTCAGCGAGGCAGCCCCCACCACTCCAACGGGCAGAGAATTCCAGAGGTTCACCACCCTTTGAGTGAAGAAGTTCCTCCTCAACTCCGTTCTAAACTGCACCCCCCCCCCTTTATCTTGAGGCTGTGCCCTCTAGTCCTGCTGCCCTTTCTAAGCGGGAAGAGTCTCTCCACCTCTACCCTATCCATCCCTTTCACTATCTTATACGTCTCGAAAAGATCCCCCCCCCTCATCCTTCTAAACTCTCTTCAAAAGCAAATCCCCTCACAGCTGGGCAAAATGTTGTAATCTTATTCCCAGTCCAAAAGTCTCAAAGTTCCTGTTTCGGAGATAGGTGGTGGTGGTGGGGGGGGTGGGGGGTTGGTGGTTTGTGGCACATTGGGTTAACACTGCTGCCTCACAGCAAGAACTCTCACCGCACCAGGTTAGAGTCCAAGACGGTTTATTTGACAGCAATCTCGCAAGCCTTCGGAAACGCTGTCCCTTCGTCAGGTGCCTGGGAGGTTCTCAGGGACCCGGGTTTGAGCCCGCGGGGCTTGGGTCACTGTCTGTGCGGAGTCTGCACATTCTCCCCCGTCTCGGCGTGGGTTTCCTCCGGGTGCTCCGGTTTCCTCCCACACTGAAAGGTTAGGGTGGATTGTCCGTCATAAATTGTCCCTTAGTGTCCCAAAGATGTGTAGGTTAGGGTGGATTGGCCGTGCTAAATTGCCCCTTAATGTCCCAAAGATGTGTAGGTTAGGGTGGATTGGCCGTGCTAAATTGTCCCTTAGTGTCCCAAAGATGTGTAGGTTAGGGTGGATTGGTCATGCTAAATTGTCTCTTAGTGTCCCAAAGATGTGTAGGTTAGGGTGGATTGGCCATGCTAAATTGTCCCTTAGTGTCCCAAAGATGTGCAGGTTAGGGTGGATTGGCCATGCTAAATTGTCCCTTAGTGTCCCAAAGATGTGTAGGTTAGGGTGGATTGGCCATGCTAAATTGTCCCTTAGTGTCCCAAAGATGTGTAGGTTAGGGTGGATTGGCCGTGCTAAATTGTCCCTTAGTGTCCCAAAGATGTGTAGGTTAGGGTGGATTGGCCATGCTAAATTGTCCCTTAGTGTCCCAAAGATGTGTAGGTTAGGGTGGATTGGCCGTGCTAAATTGTCCCTTAGTGTCCCAAAGATGTGCAGGTTAGGGTGGATTGGCCGTGCTAAATTGTCCCTTAGTGTCCCAAAGATGTGTAGGTTAGGGTGGATTGGCCGTGCTAAATTGTCCCTTAGTGTCCCAAAGATGTGTAGGTTAGGGTGGATTGGCCGTGCTAAATTGTCCCTTAGTGTCCCAAAGATGTGTAGGTTAGGGTGGATTGGCCGTGCTAAATTGTCCCTTAGTGTCCCAAAGATGTGTAGGTTAGGGTGGATTGGCCGTGCTAAATTGTCCCTTAGTGTCCCAAAGATGTGTAGGTTAGGGTGGATTGGTCGTGCTAAATTGTCCCTTAGTGTCCCAAAGATGTGTAGGTTAGGGTGGATTGGCCGTGCTAAATTGTCCCTTAGTGTCCCAAAGATGTGTAGGTTAGGGTGGATTGGCCGTGCTAAATTGTCCCCTTAGTGTCCCAAAGATGTGTAGGTTAGGGTGGATTGGCCGTGCTAAATTGTCCCCTTAGTGTCCCAAAGATGTGTAGGTTAGGGTGGATTGGCCATGCTAAATTGTCCCTTAGTGTCCCAAAGATGTGTAGGTTAGGGTGGATTGGCCGTGCTAAATTGCCCCCTTAGTGTCCCAAAGATGTGTAGGTTAGGGTGGATTGGCCGTGCTAAATTGCCCCCTTAGTGTCCCAAAGATGTGTAGGTTAGGGTGGATTGGCCGTGCTAAATTGTCCCTTAGTGTCCCAAAGATGTGTAGGTTAGGGTGGATTGGCTGTGCTAAATTGTCCCCTTAGTGTCCCAAAGATGTGTAGGTTAGGGTGGATTGGCCGTGCTAAATTGTCCCTTAGTGTCCCAAAGATGTGTAGGTTAGGGTGGATTGGCCGTGCTAAATTGTCCCCTTAGTGTCCCAAAGATGTGTAGGTTAGGGTGGATTGGCCGTGCTAAATTGTCCCCTTAGTGTCCCAAAGATGTGTAGGTTAGGGTGGATTGGCCGTGCTAAATTGTCCCTTAGTGTCCCAAAGATGTGTAGGTTAGGGTGGATTGGCCGTGCTAAATTGTCCCCTTAGTGTCCCAAAGATGTGTAGGTTAGGGTGGATTGGCCGTGCTAAATTGTCCCTTAGTGTCCTCAGACTTTTGTACCTTTTTCCCTGATGGAAGAAGTTGGAAGAGAGAATGTTTGGGGTGCGTGTGGGGAGGGGGGAGGGGGAGGTCGGGGGGGAGGTCCTTGATTATACCGGCTGCTTTCCCCCC
Source organism: Carcharhinus amblyrhynchos (assembly GCF_965287045.1). Lineage (NCBI taxonomy): Eukaryota > Metazoa > Chordata > Chondrichthyes > Carcharhiniformes > Carcharhinidae > Carcharhinus > Carcharhinus amblyrhynchos. The sequence goes on from NW_027650605.1 coordinate 41,114, forward strand.
CTCCGAGGCAGCGGGAAGTGTAGACGGAGTCAATGGACGGGAGGCTGGTTTGCGTGATGGGACTGGGCTACGTTCACACACACACACACACACACACAAACCCCTTTGTAGTTCCTTGCGGTCTTGGTCAGAGCAGGAGCCCAGACCAAGCTGGGATACACCCGGAAAGGATGCTTTCTATGGGGGGGGCATCTGTAAAAGTTGGTGAGAGTCTGTAGCGGACATGCCAAATTTCCTTAGTCTCCTGAGAAAGTAGAGGCGTTGGTGGGGCTTTCTTAACTATAGTGTCGGCATCGGGGGGGGGGGACCAGGACAGGTTGTTGGTGATCTGGGACACCCAGAAACCTGAAGCTCTCCCCACCCTTTCTACTCCGTTCCCGTTGACGTAGACAGGGGAATGTTCTCCTCTACGATTCCTGAAGTCGATGACAATCTCCTTCTATGTATATATATATACAAATGTCCCCATCCACCACCAGCCCAGGCAGTGCGCTGCAGACATCCAACGCTTTCTGTGTTGTTGGGCAGTGGTGGAAGACGAGGGGGCATTTTATCCTGGAAAGGCAGTGAGTTGTGATCTGGGAGGGGCTGCCCAAGAGGACGGAGGAAGCAGATTCAATAGGAACTCCAAAAAAAGGTGGAGGGGGAGATCGGATGCATACCGGATAGAGGTAGAGAGATTCTTCCCGCTTAGAAAGGATAGCAGGACTGGAGGGCACAGCCTCAAGATACTTGGAGTACCGTGCTCAGTTCTGGTCCCCTCACTACAGGAAGGGTTGGGAAGCCATTGAGAGGGTGCAGAGGAGATTTACAAGGATGTTGCCTGGATTGGGAGGCATGCCTTATGAGGATAGGTTGAGGGAGCTGGGACTCTTCTCCCTGGAGAGACGAAGGTTGAGAGGGCGACCTGATAGAGGTTTATAAGACGTTGAGAGGTTATAGATAGGGTGGATTCTCGGAGGCTATTTCCCCAGGGCTGAAATGGTCGCTACGAGAGGGACACAGGGTTTAAGGTGCTGGGGGGCAGGTACAGAGGAGATGTCAGGGGGTAAGTTTCTCACTCAGAGGGTGGTGAGTGAGTGGAATCGGCTGCCGTCGGTGGTGGTGGTGGAGGCGAACTCGCTGGGGTCTTTGAAGAGACTTCTGGATGAGTACATGGGATCTAATGGGATTGAGGGTTATAAGAACATAAGAAATAGGAGCAGGAGTCGGCCATCCAGCCCTTCGAGCCTGCCCCGCCATTCAATAAGATCATGGCTGATCTGTCGTGGCTCAGTTCCACTTTCCCGCCCTCTCCCCATAACCCTTAATCCCCTCTCTTATCAAAAACCCATCAACCCGCGTCTTAAATATATTTAGCGAGGCAGCCTCCACCACTTCAACGGGCAGAGAATTCCAGAGATTCACCACCCTTTGAGTGAAGAAGTTCCTCCTCAACTCCGTTCTAAACCACCCCCCCTTTATCTTGAGGCTGTGCCCCCAGTTCTACTGTCCTTTCTGAGCAGGAAGAGTCTCTCCACCTCTATCCTATCCATCCCATTCATCATCTTATACGTCTCAATGAGATCTCCCCTCATTCTTCTAAACTCTAACGAGTACAAGCCTAATTTATTCAGCCTCTCCTCATAGCTCGCTCAACCCCCTCAACTCCGGCATCAGCCTAGTAAACCTCCTCTGCACTCCCTCCAAGGCCAAAATATCCTTGCGTAAGTACGGCGCCCAAAACTGCACACGGTACTCCAGCTGCGGCCTCACCAATGCCCTATACAGCTGCAGCAAGACCTCCCTACTTGTATATTCAATCCCCCTCGCTACGAAGGCCAGCATCCCATTCGCCTTCCTGACCACCTGCTGCACCCGCAAGCTGGGTTTTTTGCGACTCATGCACAAGGACGCCCAGGTCCCTCTGCACCGTCGCCTGCTGCAGTTTTTCGCCACGTAAGTAATAGTCCTTCCTACCATTATTCCTACCAAAGTAGGAATAGGCCTGGTAGATAGGGATATCATCAGCGCAGCTTGTGGGCCGAAGGGCCTGTTTGTGCTGTAGTTTTTCTATGTTCTATAAAGGGGGGTCAGTTTAGATTAGAGTTGAGAGGAACTTCTTCACTCAAAGGGTGGTGAATCTCTGGAATTCTCTGCCCGTTGAAGTGGTGGGGGCTGCCTCGCTCAATATATTTAAGTCACGGGTAGATAGGTTTCTGATAGACAGGGGAATTAAGGGAGAAAGCGGGAAAGTGGAACTGATCCACTTCAGATCAGCCATGATCTTATTGAATGGCGGGGCAGGCTCGAGGGGGCGAGGTGGCCCCCACTCCTGCTCCTATTTCTTATGTTGGAGGGAGAGGGGGTGGAAGGTTCTGGGGTGGGTGTCGGGGAGACCAGAGGGAGCCGGGGCTGGCGGGGAGGGGGGGGAGTGGTGTGGGGGGATAAGCAGAAAGATCTTTTGAGAGGGCTAGCAGCAGGGTGATGGGCAGAATCGCCTCACTCCTACAGCGCTGTACATCATACAGGAGGAATGAAATTTGACATGTTTATTACCAGGAGTGTCATAACCGAGGATTTCCCCTGAGGGGTGGTGTGGGCTGTCTCTGAACATTAAATACATATTTCCAGATATCCGATATTGCCTCGCTGTTCAGAGAGAGAGAGAGGGACAGTGAGAGAGAGAGAGGGACAGACAGAGAGAGAGAGAGGGACAGAGAGAGAAGAGGGACAGAGAGAAAGAGACAGAGAGACAAGAGAGACAGAGAGAGAGACACACACACACAGAGACAGAGCAAGAGAGAGTGACGGAGAGAGTAACAAAAAGAGTGACAGAGAGAAAATAGAGACTGAGAGAGAGACACAGAGTTACACAGAGAGAGAAGAACAGGGAGAGAATAAAGAGACAGAGAGAGAGGGAGACAGAGAGACAGACAGACAGAGAAAGAGAGAGAGAGACACACACAGAGTTACAGAGAGAGATGGAGAGACAGAAAGAGAGACGGAGGAAACAGAGAGAGAGGGAGACAGAGAGAGAGCGAGAGATAGAGAGAGTGATAGAAAGAACAGAGAGACAGAGAAAAGGACAAAGACAGGAAGAGATAGAGGGAGAGACAGAGAGAAAGAGACAGAGAGAGGGGGACAGAGACAGAGAGAGAGACGGCCAGAGAGAGAGAGACGGACGGACAGACAGAGAGAGAGAGACAGAGACAGAGAGAGAGAGAGAGAGAAGACAGAGAGAGGGAGACAGAGATAGAGAGAGAGAATGGAGAGACAGAAAGAGAGACGGAGGGAAACAGAGAGAGAGGGAGACAGAGAGAGAGCGAGAGATAGAGAGAGTGATAGAAAGAACAGAGAGACAGAGAAAAGGACAAAGACAGGAAGAGATAGAGGGAGAGACAGAGAGAAAGAGACAGAGAAAGGGGGACAAAGACAGAGGGGGACAGAGACAGAGAGAGAGACGGCCAGAGAGAGAGAAAGAGACGGACGGACAGACAGAGAGAGAGACAGAGAGAGAGAGAGAGAGAGAGACAGAGAGAGGGAGACAGAGATAGAGAGAGAGAATGGAGAGACAGAAAGAGAGACGGAGGGAAAACAGAGAGAGAGGGAGACAGAGAGAGAGACAGACAGACAGTGAGAAACAAAGAGAGTGATAGAAAGAATAGAGAGACAGAGGGAGAGACAGACAGAAAGAGAGGGAGAGAGGAACAGTGATATAGAGAGACAGAAAGAGAGTCAGAGAGAGACAGAGAGGGAGGGAGAGAGACAGAGACAGAGATAGAAAGAATAGAGAGACAGAAAAGAGACACACAGAAACAGAGCGAGAGACAGAGAGAGAGAGAGTGATAGAGAGTCAGAGAGTGAGTGACAGGGAGACAGAGACGGAGAGGCAGAGGGAGAGGGTGCCAATCGAAAACAGCGACCGAGATTAAGGGGCCCATTCCAATCTCGTTACGAAGGTTGCCGTTAAAAGATAAAAAAAAAAAATCTCCTAAAAATCTCACACAAGAAGCGCGGCGCGGAGACGACGCGAGCAGGGGGAGAGATAAACAAGATTTAAATTCTCGTCAGAGGGCACATTACGGGGCGAGATATACGGAGTGGCAGTGTCACAGAGATAGGTCACCAGGGACAGGAGCACTAAGGCCCGCTACACGCAACTCACCCGTCCGGGTCCCCTCCACCAAATCCCCGCACCACCCCCCCCCCCCCCCTCCCACCACACCCCCACCCACGCAGGACAGACCCTCCCCTTCACCCCCAACCCCCCCCACAAACCCTCCCTCAACACCCACCCCAGTTCTGATCTGGAACCAGTGTGAGGGCGTGCGCGCGTGATTTTTACATTTCACTTTTTAATTATCCGTGTCAGGCTGACGTTAGCACGCAATGAAGTTACTGTGAAAATTCCACCCCCGCCCCGCCGCAGTCGCCCACACTCCGGCGCCTGTTGGGGTTACACCGAGGGAGAGAATTTAGCACGGCCCAATGCAACCCTAACCTACACATCTTTGGGACACTAAGGGGACAATTTAGCACGGCCAATCCACCCTAACCTACACATCTTTGGGACACTAAGGGGACAATTTAGCACGGCCAATCCACCCTAACCTACACATCTTTGGACACTAAGGGACAATTTATCATGGCCAATCCGCCCTAACCTACTCATCTTTGGACACTAAGGGACAATTTAGCACGGCCAATCCACCCTAACCTACACATCTTTGGGACACTAAGGGACAATTTAGCACGGCCAATCCACCCTAACCTACACATCTTTGGGACACTAAGGGACAATTTAGCACGGCCAATCCACCCTAACCCACACATCTTTGGGACACTAAGGGACAATTTAGCACGGCCAATCCACCCTAACCTACACATCTTTGGGACACTAAGGGACAATTTAGCACGGCCAATCCACCCTAACCTACACATCTTTGGGACACTAAGGGACAATTTAGCACGGCCAATCCACCCTAACCTACACATCTTTGGACACTAAGGGACAATTTAGCACGGCCAATCCACCCTAACCTACACATCTTTGGGACACTAAGGGACAATTTAGCACGGCCAATCCACCCTAACCTACACATCTTTGGGACACTAAGGGACAATTTAGCACGGCCAATCCACCCGAACCTACACATCTTTGGGACACTAAGGGACAATTTAGCACGGCCAATCCACCCGAACCTACACATCTTTGGGACACTAAGGGACAATTTAGCACGGCCAATCCACCCTAACCCACACATCTTTGGGACACTAAGGGACAATTTAGCACGGCCAATCCACCCTAACCTACACATCTTTGGGACACTAAGGGACAATTTAGCACGGCCAATCCACCCTAACCTACACATCTTTGGGACACTAAGGGACAATTTAGCACGGCCAATCCACCCGAACCTACACATCTTTGGGACACTAAGGGACAATTTAGCACGGCCAATCCACCCTAACCTACACATCTTTGGGACACTAAGGGACAATTTAGCACGGCCAATCCACCCTAACCTACACACCTTTGGACACTAAGGGACAATTTAGCACGGCCAATCCACCCTAACCTACACATCTTTGGGACACTAAGGGACAATTCAGCATGTCCAATCCATGTAACCAGCATGTCTTTCGGAATGTGGGAGGAAACCGGATCACCCGGAGGAAACCCACGCAGACACGGGGGGAATGTGCAGACTCCGCACAGACAGTGACCCGAGCCCCGGGGAATCGAACCCGGGTCCCTGGCGCTGTGAGACAGCAGCGCTAACCCACTGTGTCACCGTGCTGCCGGGGAATCGAACCCGGGTCCCTGGCGCTGTGAGGCAGCAGCGCTCACCCACTGTGTCACCGTGCCCCCGAGGAATCGAACCCGGGTCCCTGGCGCCGTGAGGCAGCAGCGCTAACCCACTGTGTTAATTTTTTTTCAATTGTTAGATTTGATTTATTATTGTCACGTGTGTGGGGACACAGTGAAAAGTATCGTTTCTTGCGCGCTGTACAGACAAAGCATACCGTTCATAGAGAAGGAAAGGAGAGAGGGTGCAGAATGTAGTGTTACAGTCACAGCGAGGGTGTAGAGAAAGATCAGCTCAACGCGAGGGAGGCCCATTCAAAAGTCTGACAGCAGCAGGGAAGAAGCTGTTCTTGAGTCGGTCGGTACGGGACCTCAGACTTTTGTACCTTTTTCCCCCGACGGAAGAAGGTGGAAGAGAGAATGTCCGGGGGTGCGTGTGGGGGAGGGGAGGGGGGGTCCTTGATTATGCCGGCTGCTTTTCCCCCCCCAGAGGCAGCGGGAAGTGTAGACGGAGTCAATGGATGGGAGGCTGGTTTGCGTGATGGGACTGGGCTACGTTCACACACACACACACACACACACACACACACACACACACACACACACACACACACACACACACACACACACACACACACACACACACACACACACACAACCCTTTGTAGTTCCTTGCGGTCTTGGTCAGAGCAGGAGCCCCAGACCAAGCTGGGATACACCCGGAAAGGATGCTTTCTATGGGGGGGGGGGGGCATCTGTAAAAGTTGGTGAGAGTCCGTAGCGGACATGCCAAATTTCCTTAGTCTCCTGAGAAAGTCAAGGCGTTGGTGGGGCTTTCTTAACTATAGTGTCGGCGTGTGGGGTGGGGGGGACCAGGACAGGGTGTTGGGGGGGTGAGGATCGGATCGAGGGGTTTTGTCTCTTGGTTCCCCAGGCCCCCGGCTCTGAGTAGTTTCAGTCGGGCTAAGAGTTAGGGTGTGTGGGATTCGTTGTCCCACACTCATTGACAGTTCCAGCAGTGACAGAGAGTGTGTGAGTGTCTGTGTGTCTGTGTGTGTGTGTGTGAGTGAAGGGAGAGCGGGAAGGAAGAGATTGTCGCGGTAATATATGCCCTCATCAAAGTGAGGGATAGTCAGGGCTGTGGAGAGGAACATTAAACAGGTCTGACACACAGCGAGACTTCACAAACTGGAGAACCCTTCAGGGGCAATTTACAGCAACCTGTTCACACACACTCTCTCTGTCTCTCTCTCTCTCTCTCTCTGTCTTTCTCTCTGTGTGCTCGAAGGGCTAGATGGCCTACTCCTGCTCCTATTTCTTATGTTCTTATGTTCTTATGTCTCTGTCTCTCTCTCTCTCGATCTCTTTGTGTGTGTCTCTGTCTCTTTCTCTCTCCATCTCTCTCTGTCTCTCCATCTCTCTCGCTCTCTCTCTCTGTCTGCCTCTCTCTGTCTGCTCTCTCTGTCTCTCTGTCTGCCTCTCTGTGTGTCTCTCTGTGTGTGTCTCTCTCTCACCCTCTCTCTCTCACCCTCTCTCACCCTCTCTGTCTCTCTCTCTCTCTGTCTGTCTCTCTCTCTGTCCCTGTTTCTCTGTGTCTCTCACTCTGTCTCTGTCTGTCCTCCTCTCTCTCTCTCTCTGCCTGTCTCTCCCTGTTTCTCTCTGTTTCTCTCCCCCTCTCTCTCCCTCTGTCCCTCTCTCTCCCTCTGTCTCGAGATTACAGGTTACAGAGATAGGGAGGGGGTGTAGGGGGGCTGGAGGAGGTTACAGAGATAGCGAGGGGAGTGTAGAGGGGGCTGGAGGAGGCTACAGAGATAGGGAGGAGGTGTAGGGGGGCTGGAGGGGGTTACAGAGATAGGGAGGGGGTGTAGTGGGGGGAGCTGGAGGAGGTTACCAGAGATAGGGAGGGAGTGTGGGGGGGCTGGAGGAGGTTACAGAGATAGGGAGGGGGCTGGAGGAGGTTACAGAGATAGGGAGGGGGTGTAGTGGGGGGCGGGGCTGGAGGAGGTTACAGAGATAGGGAGGGGGTGTAGTGGGGGGGGCTGGAGGAGGTTACAGAGATAGGGAGGGGGTGTAGTGGGGGGGGAGCTGGAGGAGGTTACAGAGATAGGGAGGGGGTGTAGTGGGGGGGGCTGGAGGAGGTTACAGAGATAGGGAGGGGGTGTAGGGGGGGCCGGAGGAGGTTACAGAGATAGGGAGGGGGTGTAGTGGGGGGGGCTGGAGGAGGTTACAGAGATAGGGAGGGGGTGTAGGGGGAGGTTACAGAGATAGGGAGGGGGTGTAGGGGGGCCGGAGGAGGTTAACAGAGATAGGGAGGGGGTGTGGGGGGGACTAGAGGAGGTTACAGAGATAGGGAGGGGGTGTGGGGGGGACTAGAGGAGGTTACAGAGATAGGGAGGGGGGTGTAGGGGGGGCTGGAGGAGGTTACAGAGATAGGGAGGGGGTGTAGGGGGGGCCGGAGGAGGTTACAGAGATAGGGAGGGGGTGTGGGGGGGACTAGAGGAGGTTACAGAGATAGGGAGGGGGGTGTAGGGGGGGCTGGAGGAGGTTACAGAGATAGGGAGGGGGTGTAGGGGGGGCCGGAGGAGGTTACAGAGATAGGGAGGGGGCTGGAGGAGGTTACAGAGATAGGGAGGGGGTGTGGGGGGGCTGGAGGAGGTTACAGAGATAGGGAGGGGGTGTAGTGGGGGGCTGGAGGGGGTTACAGAGATAGGGAGGGGGTGTAGTGGGGGGCTGGAGGGGGTTACCGAGATAGGGAGGGGGGTGTAGGGGGGGCTGGAGGAGGTTACAGAGATAGGGAGGGGGTGTGGGGGGGACTAGAGGAGGTTACCGAGATAGGGAGGGGGTGTAGTGGGGGGGCTGGAGGAGGTTACAGAGATAGGGAGGGGGTGTAAGGGGGCTGGAGGAGGTTACAGAGATAGGAAGGGGGTGTAGAGGGGCTGGAGGGGGTTACAGAGATAGGGAGGGGGTGTAGTGGGGGGTGCTGGAGGAGGTTACAGAGATAGGGAGGGGGTGTGGGGGGGACTAGAGGAGGTTACCGAGATAGGGAGGGGGTGTAGGGGGAGGTTACAGAGATAGGGAGGGGGTGTAGTGGGGGGGGCTGGAGGGGGTTACAGAGATAGGGAGGGGGGTGTAGGGGGCTGGAAGAGTGTCGGATTAGTTCAGTCTGTCGGGGACAGGCGCACGTTTGGAGGGTTGAAGAAATTTCTCCCGAGTAAATCCCCAAAATGAGTCCAGCTGGGGATAGAGTCTGTCACTGCGAGGAATGCCCAGCAGATGGAGGTGCCCCACAGTCTTGAATTATCACACAAACCAGCCTCCCATCCATTGACTCCGTCTACACTTCCCGCTGCCTCGGGGGGGGGGAAAGCAGCCGGCATAATCAAGGACCCCCCCCCCCCCACACACACCCGGACATTCTCTCTCCCACCTTCTTCCGTCGGGGGGAAAAAGGTACAAAAGTCTGAGGTCCGTACCGACCGACTCAAGAACAGCTTCTTCCCTGCTGCTGTCAGACTTTTGAATGGACCTCCCTCGCGTTGAGCTGATCTTTCTCTACACCCTCGCTGTGACTGTAACACTACACTCTGCACCCTCTCTCCTTTCCTTCTCTATGAACGGTATGCGTTGTCTGTACAGCGCGCGAGAAACAATACTTTTCACTGTGTCCCCGATACACGGGACAATAATCAAATCAGATCTAAGTCTCTCTCTGTCTCTCTTTATCTCTCTGTCTCCGGCTCTCTCTCTCTCTCTGTTTCTCTCTCTATCTTTTTCTCTCTCTGTCTCCATCTATCTTTGTCTCTCTCTGTCTCGCTCTCTCCGTCTCTCTCTCTCTTCTTTCTCTTTATCTCTGTCTCTCTCTATCTCTGTCTCTCTCTCTAGCTCTGCATCTCTTTGTCTCTGTCTCTCTCGCTGTCTCTGCCTCTCTATCTCTCTCTCTCTCTCTATATCAGTCTCTGTCTCTTTCTCTTTCTCTCACTCTATATATCTGTCTCTCTCTATCTCTGTCTCTGCCTCTCTCTGTGTCTTTCTCTGTCTCTTTCTCTCTCTCTCTCTCTCTCTTTCTGTCTGTCTCTCTCTGTCTCTGTCTCTCAGTCTCTCTCTCCATCTCTGCATATCTTTGTCTCTTTCTCTCTCTCTGTCTCAGACTTTTGAATGGACCTACCTCGCATTAAGCTGATCTTTCTCTACACCCTCGCTGTGACTGTAACACTACATTCTGCACCCTCTCTCCTTTCCTTCTCTGTGAACGGTATGCTTTGTTTATACAGCTTGCGAGAAACAACACTTTTCACTGTATCCCCATAAACGGGACAATAATAAATCAAATCTAATATTAAGCTGATCTTTCTCTACACCCTCGCTGTGACTGTAACACTACATTCTGCACCCTGTCCTTTCCTTCTCTATGAACAGTATGCTTTGTTTATACAGCTTGCGAGAAACAACACTTTTCACTGTATCCCCATAAACGGGACAATAATAAATCAAATCTAATCACAAGGCAGTCCCTCCACACCCGAGAGAGTAATCCTCTGTGTTCTCTGCCCAAGATGTGGGTATGCTGGCGTTGGACTGGCGTAAACACAGTAAAAAGTCTGACAACACCAGGTTTTAGTCCAACCGATTTATTTGATAATAGACTCACAAGCTTTCGAGGTTTCCCTCTTCGTCAGGTGAATGGAGAGTTCTGGCCTCAGACAGAGCATATAAAGCACAGACAGTTTAGAGATTACTGATTAGAATGCGAATCCTTACACCTAACCTGCTGTTCAAGACCTGAAGTGGCCGACAATGTGAGTGGAAGGAGCACTGATCACAGGTTAAAGAGATGTGTATTGTCTCCAGACAGCACAGTGAGTGAGGTTTTGCAAACCCAGGCAAGTCACGGGGGTTACAGATAGTGCGACATGAACTGCACACATGATAGTCCGCACACATGAGGACAGTCTCAACAGGGATCTTGGGTTCATGTCGCACTATCTGTAACCCCCGTGACTTGCCGGGGTTTGCAAAACCTCACTTACTGTACTGTCTGGAGACAATACACATCTCTGTAACCTGTGATCAGCGCTCCTTCCACTCACATTGTCAGCCACTTCAGGTCTTGAACAGCAGGTTAGGTGTAAGGATTCGCATTCTCATCAGTAATCTCTAAACTGTCTGTGCTTTATATGCTCTGTCCGAGGCCAGAACTCTCCATTCACCTGACGAAGAGGGAAACCTCGAAAGCTTGTGAGTCTATTATCAAATAAATCGGTTGGACTAAAACCTGGTGTTGTCAGACTTTTCTCTGCCCAAGCACAGTATACTTTTCCAAGGCTGAAGGAGATTACGCTGAACTGGTACAGGGCATGCGTTAGACGTGGCTGGAATATTGCGGGCAGTTTGAGTCGCCACACTGTAGGAAGGGTGTGGACACGTTGGGAGATGTTTACACAGCTTCCAGGGAGAAGCAATCCCAGCCAGGAGTAACCTGAGAGAGGTGGGACTGTTCTCCTTGAAAGTGGGGGTCCCAGGTGGACAGAGTGGTGAAGAAGGCAGTCGGCATGCTTGGTTTCATCGGTCAGAACATTGAATACAGGAGTTGGGGACG
>NW_027650605.1:57500-59633 GCF_965287045.1 Carcharhinus amblyrhynchos
TACTGGTGGGGATGGGTCTGTCACTGTATAACACTGGGGTACAGGGGGACGGGTCTGTCGCTGTATAACACTGGGGTACAGGGGGACGGGTCTGTCACTGTATAACACTGGGGTACAGGGGGACGGGTCTGTCTCTGTATAACACTGGGGTACAGGGGGACGGGTCTGTCTCTGTATAACACTGGGGTACAGGGGGACGGGTCTGTCTCTGTATAACACTGGGGTACAGGGGGACGGGTCTGTCACTGTATAACACTGGGGTACAGTACTGGTGGGGACGGGTCTGTCGCTGTATAACACTGGGGTACAGTACTGGTGGGGACGGGTCTATCGCTGTATAACACTGGGGTACAGGGGGACGGGTCTGTCACTGTATAACACTGGGGTACAGTACTGGTGGGGACGGGTCTGTCGCTGTATAACACTGGGGTACAGTACTGGTGGGGATGGGTCTGTCGCTGTATAACACTGGGGTACAGTACTGATGGGGATGGGTCTGTCGCTGTATAACACTGGGGTACAGGGGGACGGGTCTGTCTCTGTATAACACTGGGGTACAGGGGGACGGGTCTGTCTCTGTATAACACTGGGGTACAGGGGGACGGGTCTGTCACTGTATAACACTGGGGTACAGTACTGGTGGGGACGGGTCTGTCGCTGTATAACACTGGGGTACAGTACTGGTGGGGACGGGTCTGTCACTGTATAACACTGGGGTACAGTACTGGTGGGGATGGGTCTGTCACTGTATAACACTGGGGTACAGTACTGGTGGGGATGGGTCTGTCACTGTATAACACTGGGGTACAGCACTGGTGGGGACAGGTCTGTCACTGTATAACACTGGGGTACAGGGGGACGGGTCTGTCACTGTATAACACTGGGGTACAGTACTGGTGGGGACGGGTCTGTCGCTGTATAACACTGGGGTACAGGGGGACGGGTCTGTCGCTGTATAACACTGGGGTACAGTACTGGTGGGGATGGGTCTGTCACTGTATAACACTGGGGTACAGTACTGGTGGGGATGGGTCTGTCACTGTATAACACTGGGGTACAGCACTGGTGGGGACAGGTCTGTCACTGTATAACACTGGGGTACAGGGGGACGGGTCTGTCACTGTATAACACTGGGGTACAGGGGGACGGGTCTGTCACTGTATAACACTGGGGTACAGGGGGACAGGTCTGTCACTGTATAACACTGGGGTACAGGGGGACGGGTCTGTCACTGTATAACACTGGGGTACAGGGGGACGGGTCTGTCACTGTATAACACTGGGGTACAGGGGGACGGGTCTGTCGCTGTATAACACGGGTACAGTACTGGTGGGGACAGGTCTGTCACTGTATAACACTGGGGTACAGTACTGGTGGGGACGGGTCTGTCACTGTATAACACTGGGATACAGTACTGGTGGGGACGGGTCTGTCACTGTATAACACTGGGGTACAGGGGGACGGGTCTGTCACTGTATAACACTGGGGTACAGGGGGACGGGTCTGTCACTGTATAACACTGGGGTACAGGGGGACGGGTCTGTCGCTGTATAACACGGGTACAGTACTGGTGGGGACGGGTCTGTCACTGTATAACACTGGGGTACAGTACTGGTGGGGACGGGTCTGTCGCTGTATAACACTGGGGTACAGTACTGGTGGGGACGGGTCTGTCACTATATAACACTGGGGTACAGGGGGACGGGTCTGTCACTGTATAACACTGGGGTACAGGGGGACGGGTCTGTCGCTGTATAACACTGGGGTACAGGGGGACGGGTCTGTCGCTGTATAACACTGGGGTACAGGGGGACGGGTCTGTCACTGTATAACACTGGGGTACAGTACTGGTGGGGACGGGTCTGTCTCTGTATAACACTGGGGTACAGTATTGGTGGGGACGGGTCTGACACTGTCCACCCCTCTCTCTGTCTCCCTCTCTGTGTCTCCCTCTCTCTGTCTCCCTCTCTCTGTCTCCCTCTCTCTGTGTCCCTTAATTGGCACCACAGTGCCACAGTGGGTTAGCACTGCTGTCTCACGGCGCCAGGGACCCGGGTTCGATTCCCCGGGGGGCACGGTGACACAGTGGGTTAGCACTGCTGCCTCACGGCGCCAGGGACCCGGGTTCGATTC
>NW_027650606.1:0-59477 GCF_965287045.1 Carcharhinus amblyrhynchos
TGTGTGGGGAGTGTGAGTGAGTGTGTGTGTGGGGAGTGTGAGTGAGTGTGTGTGGGGAGTGTGAGTGAGTGTGTGTGTGGGAGTGTGAGTGAGTGTGTGTGTGGGGAGTGTGAGTGAGTGTGTGTGTGGGGAGTCTGAGTGTGTGTGTGTGGGGAGTGTGACAGTGTGTGTGTGGGGAGTGTGAGAGTGTGTGTGTGGGGAGTTGTGAGTGAGTGTGTGTGTGGGGAATGTGAGTGAGTGTGTGTGTGGGGAGTGTGAGTGTGTGTGTGGGGGAGTGTGAGAGTGTGTGTGTGTGGGGAGTGTGAGTGAGTGTGTGTGTGGGGAGTGTGAGTGAGTGTGGGGAGTGTGAGTGTGTGTGGGGAGTGTGAGAGTGTGTGTGTGTGGGGAGTGTGAGTGAGTGTGGGGAGTGTGAGTGTGTGGGGAGTGTGAGAGTGTGTGTGTGTGGGGAGTGTGAGTGAGTGTGGGGAGTGTGAGTGTGTGTGGGGAGTGTGAGAGTGTGTGTGTGTGGGGAGTGTGAGAGTGTGTGTGTGTGGGGAGTGTGAGTGAGTGTGTGTGTGGGGAGTGTGAGTGAGTGTGGGGAGTGTGAGTGTGTGTGGGGAGTGTGAGAGTGTGTGTGTGTGGGGAGTGTGAGTGAGTGTGTGTGTTGGGAGTGTGAGTGAGTGTGGGGAGTGTGAGTGTGTGTGGGGAGTGTGAGAGTGTGTGTGTGTGGGGAGTGTGAGAGTGTGTGTGTGTGGGGAGTGTGAGTGAGTGTGTGTGTGGGGAGTGTGAGTGAGTGTGGGGAGTGTGAGAGTGTGTGTGTGTGGGGAGTGTGAGTGAGTGTGTGTGTGTGGGAGTGTGAGTGGGTGTGTGTGGGGAGTGTGAGTGGGTGTGTGTGTGGGAGTGTGAGTGTGTGTGTGCGGGGAGTGTGAGTGAGTGTGTGTGTGGGGAGTGTGAGTGAGTGTGTGTGTGGGGAGTGTGAGTGAGTGTGTGTGTGGGGAGTGTGAGTGTGTGTGGGGAGTGTGAGTGAGTGTGGGAGTGTGAGTGAGTGTGGGGAGTGTGAGTGTGTGTGGGGAGTGTGAGAGTGTGTGTGTGTGGGGAGTGTGAGTGAGTGTGTGTGTGGGGAGTGTGAGTGAGTGTGTGTGTGGGGGTGTGAGTGTGTGTGTGTGTGGGAGTGTGAGTGTGTGTGTGTGTGGGGAGTGTGAGTGGGTGTGTGTGTGGGGAGTGTGAGTGTGTGTGTGTGTGGGAGTTTGAGTGTGTGTGTGTGTGGGGAGTTTGAGTGGGTGTGTGTGTGGGGAGTGTGAGTGTGTGTGGGGAGTGTGAGTGAGTGTGTGTGTGGGGAGTGTGAGTGAGTGTGTGTGTGGGGAGTGTGAGTGAGTGTGTGTGTGGGGAGTGTGAGTGTGTGTGTGTGTGGGGAGTGTGAGTGTGGTGTGTGGGGAGTGTGAGTGTGTGTGGGGATTGTGAGTGAGTGTGTGTGTGGGGAGTGTGAGTGAGTGTGTGTGGAGTGTGAGAGTGTGTGTGGGGGAGTGTGAGAGTGTGTGTGTGTGGGGAGTGTGAGTGAGTGTGTGTGGGGGAGTGTGAGTGAGTGTGTGTGTGGGGAGTGTGAGTGAGTGTGTGTGTGGGGTGTGTGAGTGAGTGTGTGTGTGTGGGAGTGTGAGTGAGTGTGTGTCGGGAGTGTGAGAGTGTGTGTGGGAGTGTGAGAGTGTGTGTGTGGGGAGTGTGAGTGAGTGCGTGTGTGGGGAGTGCTGAGTGAGTGGTGTGTGGGGAGTGTGAGTGTGGGTGTGGGGAGTGTGAGTGAGTGTGTGTGTGGGGAGTGTGAGTGAGTGTGTGTGTGGGGGGTGTGGGTGAGTGCGTGTGTGGGGAGTGTGAGAGTGTGTGTGTGTGGGGAGTGTGAGAGTGTGTGTGTGGGGAGTGTGAGTGAGTGT
Organism: Carcharhinus amblyrhynchos; assembly: GCF_965287045.1. Taxonomy (NCBI): domain Eukaryota; kingdom Metazoa; phylum Chordata; class Chondrichthyes; order Carcharhiniformes; family Carcharhinidae; genus Carcharhinus; species Carcharhinus amblyrhynchos. The sequence continues at coordinate 1,902 of NW_027650606.1, forward strand.
GTGTGTGGGGAGTGTGAGTGAGTGTGTGTGTGGGGAGTGTGAGTGTGTGTGTGTGGGGAGGTGAGAGTGTGTGTGTGGGGAGTGTGAGTGAGTGTGTGTGGGGAGTGTGAGTGAGTGTGTGTGTGGGGAGTGTGAGAGTGCGTGTGTGGGGAGTGTGAGAGTGTGTGTGTGGGGAGTGTGAGAGTGTGTGTGTGGCGAGTGTGAGTGAGTGTGTGTGTGGGGAGTGTGAGTGAGTGTATGTGTGGGAGTGTGAGTGTGTGTGTGTGTGGGGAGTGTGAGTGAGTGTGTGTGTGGGAGTGTGAGTGTGTGTGTGGGGAGTGTGAGAGTGTGTGTGTGGGGAGTGTGAGTGAGTGTGTGTGTGGGGAGTGTGAGTGAGTGTGTGTGTGGGGAGTGTGAGTGTGTGTGTGTGGGGGAGTGTGAGTGAGTGTGTGGGGAGTGTGAGTGAGTGTGTGTGTGTGGGGAGTGTGAGTGAGTGTGTGTGTGTGGGGAGTGTGTGTGAGTGTGTGGGGAGTGTGAGTGAGTGTGTGTGTGGGGAGTGTGAGTGAGTGTGTGTGTGGGGAGTGTGAGTGAGTGTGTGTGTGGGGAGAGTGAGTGAGTGTGTGTGTGGGGAGTGTGAGTGTGTGTGTGTGGGGACTCTGAGTGTGTGTGTGTGTGTGGAGTGTGAGTGTGTGTGAGTGTGGGGAGTGTGAGTGCGTGTGTGTGTGGGGAGTGTGAGAGTGTGTGTGTGGGGAGTGTGAGAGTGTGTGTGTGGGGAGTGTGAGTGAGTGTGTGTGTGGGGAGTGTGAGTGAGTGTGTGTGTGGGGAGTGTGAGTGTGTGTGTGTGGGAGTGTGAGAGTGTGTGTGTGTGGGGAGTGTGAGTGAGTGTGTGTGTGGGGAGTGTGAGTGTGTGTGTGTGTGGGGAGTGTGAGTGAGTGTGTGTGTGGGGAGTGTGAGTGAGTGTGGGGGAGTGTGAGTGTGTGTGGGGAGTGTGAGAGTGGGTGTGTGTGGGGGAGTGAGTGAGTGTGGGGAGTGTGAGTGTGTGTGGGGAGTGTGAGAGTGTGTGTGTGTGGGGAGTGTGAGAGTGTGTGTGTGTGGGGAGTGTGAGTGAGTGTGGGGAGTGTGAGTGTGTGTGGGGAGTGTGAGAGTGTGTGTGTGTGGGGAGTGTGAGTGAGTGTGTGTGTGGGGAGTGTGAGTGAGTGTGGGGAGTGTGAGTGTGTGTGGGGAGTGTGAGAGTGTGTGTGTGTGGGGAGTGTGAGAGTGTGTGTGTGTGGGGAGTGTGAGTGAGTGTGTGTGTGGGGGAGTGTGAGTGAGTGTGGGGAGTGTGAGTGTGTGTGGGGAGTGTGAGAGTGTGTGTGTTTGGGGAGTGTGAGTGAGTGTGTGTGTGTGGGGAGTGTGAGTGGGTGTGGGGAGCGTGAGTGAGTGTGGGGAGTGTGAGTGTGTGTGGGGAGTGTGAGAGTGTGTGTGTGTGGGGAGTGTGAGTGGGTGTGTGTGTGGGGAGTGTGAGTGTGTGTGTGTGTGGGGAGTGTGAGTGTGTGTGTGTGTGGGGAGTGTGAGTGGGTGTGTGTGTGGGGAGTGTGAGTGTGTGTGTGTGTGGGGAGTGTGAGTGTGTGTGTGTGTGGGGAGTGTGAGTGGGTGTGTGTGTGGGGAGTGTGAGTGTGTGTGTGTGTGGGGAGTGTGAGTGGGTGTGTGTGTGGGGAGTGTGAGTGTGTGTGTGGGGAGTGTGAGTGGGTGTGTGTGTGGGAGTGTGAGTGTGTGTGTGGGAGTGTGAGTGAATGTGTGTGGGGGGAGTGTGAGTGTGTGTGTGTGTGGGGAGTGTGAGTGAGTGTGTGTGTGGGGAGTGTGAGTGAGTGTGTGTGTGGGGAGTGTGAGTGAGTGTGTGTGTGGGGAGTGTGAGTGAGTGTGTGTGTGGGGAGTGTGAGTGAGTGTGTGTGTGGGGAGTGTGAGTGAGTGTGTGTGTGGGGAGTGTGAGTGAGTGTGTGTGTGGGGAGTGTGAGTGAGTGTGTGTGTGGGGAGTGTGAGTGTGTGTGTGTGTGGGGAGTGTGAGTGAGTGTGTGTGTGTGTGGGGAGTGTGTGTGAGTGTGTGGGGAGTGTGAGTGAGTGTGTGTGTGGGGGAGTGTGAGAGTGTGTGTGTGGGGAGTGTGAGAGTGTGTGTGTGTGGGGAGTGTGAGTGAGTGTGTGTGTGGGGAGTGTGAGTGTGTGTGGGGAGTGTGAGTGAGTGTGTGTCGGGAGTGTGAGAGTGTGTGTGGGGAGTGTGAGAGTGTGTGTGTGTGGGGAGTGTGAGTGAGTGCGTGTGTGGGGAGTGTGAGTGAGTGCGTGTGTGGGGAGTGTGAGTGTGGGTGTGGGGAGTGTGAGTGAGTGTGTGTGTGGGGAGTGTGAGTGAGTGTGTGTGTGGGGAGTGTGAGTGAGTGTGTGTGTGGGGAGTGTGAGTGTGTGTGTGGGGAGTGTGAGTGAGTGTGTGTGTGGGGAGTGTGAGTGAGTGTGTGTGTGGGGAGTGTGAGTGTGTGCGTGTGTGGGGAGTGTGAGTGTGGGTGTGTGTGTGGGGAGTGTGAGTGTGTGTGTGTGTGTGTGGGGAGTGTGAGTGGGTGTGTGTGGGGAGTGTGAGTGTGTGTGTGTGCGGGGAGTGTGAGTGTGTGTGTGTGTGGGGAGTGTGAGTGTGGGTGTGTGTGTGGGGAGTGTGAGTGAGTGTGTGTGTGGGGAGTGTGAGGTGTGTGCGTGTGTGGGGAGTGTGAGTGTGTGTGTGTGTGGGGAGTGTGAGTGTGTGTGTGTGTGGGAGTGTGAGTGTGTGCGTGTGTGGGGAGTGTGAGTGTGGGTGTGTGTGTGGGGAGTGTGAGTGTGTGCGTGTGTGGGGAGTGTGAGTGTGTGCGTGTGTGGGGAGTGTGAGTGTGTGTGTGTGTGGGGGGTGTGAGTGTGTGCGTGTGTGGGGAGTGTGAGTGTGGGTGTGTGTGTGGGGAGTGTGAGTGTGTGTGTGTGTGGGGAGTGTGAGTGTGTGCGTGTGTGGGGAGTGTGAGTGTGGGTGTGTGTGTGGGGAGTGCGAGTGAGTGTGTGTGTGGGGAGTGTGAGTGTGTGCGTGTGTGGGGAGTGTGAGTGTGGGTGTGTGTGTGGGGAGTGTGAGTGTGTGTGTGTGTGGGGAGTGTGAGTGTGTGTGTGTGTGGGGAGTGTGAGTGTGTGTGTGGGGAGTGTGAGTGGGTGTGTGTGTTTGGGGAGTGTGAGGTGTGTGTGGGGAGTGTGAGTGGGTGTGTGTGTTTGGGGAGTGTGAGTGGGTGTGTGTGTGGGGAGTGTGAGTGAGTGTGTGTGTTTGGGGAGTGTGAGTGGGTGCGTGTGTGGGGAGTGTGAGTGAGTGTGTGTGTGGGGAGTGTGAGTGAGTGTGTGTGTTTGGGGAGTGTGAGTGGGTGTGTGTGTGGGGAGTGTGAGTGAGTGTGTGTGTTTGGGGAGTGTGAGTGAGTGTGTGTGTGGGGAGTGTGAGTGAGTGTGTGTGTGGGGAGTGTGAGTGAGTGTGTGTGTGGGGAGTGTGAGTGAGTGGGTGGGGAGTGTGAGTGGGTGTGTGTGTTTGGGGAGTGTGAGTGTGTGTGTGGGGAGTGTGAGTGGGTGTGTGTGTTTGGGGAGTGTGAGTGGGTGTGTGTGTGGGGAGTGTGAGTGAGTGTGTGTGTTTGGGGAGTGTGAGTGGGTGCGTGTGTGGGGAGTGTGAGTGAGTGTGTGTGTGGGGAGTGTGAGTGAGTGTGTGTGTTTGGGGAGTGTGAGTGGGTGCGTGTGTGGGGAGTGTGAGTGAGTGTGTGTGTTTGGGGAGTGTGAGTGGGTGTGTGTGTGTGGGGAGTGTGTGAGAGTGTGTGTGTGGGGAGTGTGAGTGAGTGTGTGTGTTTGGGGAGTGTGAGTGGGTGTGTGTGTGGGGAGTGTGAGTGAGTGTGTGTGTTTGGGGAGTGTGAGTGAGTGTGTGTGTGGGAGTGTGAGTGAGTGTGTGTGTGGGGAGTGTGAGTGAGTGTGTGTGTGGGGAGTGTGAGTGAGTGGGTGAGTGCGTGTGTGTTGTGGGGGAATGTGGAAGTGTGTGTGGGGACAGTGTGTGTGTCGGGAGTGTGAACGTGTGTGTGAGTGGGGGGGTGGGGGTTGGGAGTGTGTGTGTGTGTGTGAGTTGGGGGGGTGGGGGTTGGGAGTGTGTGTGTGTGTGTGTGAGTTGGGGGGGTGGGGGGTTGGGAGTGTGTGTGTGTGTGTGTGAGTTGGGGGGTGGGGGGTTGGGAGTGTGTGTGTGTGTGTGTGAGTTGGGGGGTGGGGGGTTGGGAGTGTGTGTGTGTGTGTGTGAGTTGGGGGGTGGGGGGTTGGGAGTGTGTGTGTGTGTGTGAGTGGGGGGGGTGGGGGTTTGGGAGTGTGTGTGTGTGTGTGAGTTGGGGGGGTGGGGGGTTGGGAGTGTGTGTGTGTGTGTGAGTTGGGGGGGGTGGGGGGTGGGAGTGTGTGTGTGTGTGTGTGAGTTGGGGGGGTGGGGGGTTGGGAGTGTGTGTGTGTGTGTGTGAGTTGGGGGGGTGGGGGGTTGGGAGTGTGTGTGTGTGTGTGTGAGTTGGGGGGTGGGGGGTTGGGAGTGTGTGTGTGTGTGTGAGTTGGGGGGGGTGGGGGGTTGGGAGTGTGTGTGTGTGTGTGAGAGTGGGGGGGTGGGGGGTTGGGAGTGTGTGTGTGTGTGTGAGTTGGGGGGGTGGGGGGTTGGGAGTGTGTGTGAGAGTGGGGGGGTGGGGGGGTTGGGAGTGTGTGTGTGTGTGTGAGTTGGGGGGGGTGGGGGGTTGGGAGTGTGTGTGTGTGTGAGTGGGGGGGTGGGGGTTGGGAGTGTGTGTGAGTGGGGGGGTGGGGTGAGTGAGTGAGAAACCTGAGTGTGGGGGTACCCACCCCCACCCCCTCACTGGGTTTGTCTCTCAGTCCCGCAGCCCCACCCGGTCAGTCAGGATTTTGACTCAGTGTTTTTTCCAACTCGAATGGCCAATGAGAACAATTCGGAAACGGATTTGGAACGAGAATAAACGTAATTCAAATGAAGTTAGGTGTTAAAAGGTAACTAATTCTGACACACTGGCCCTCCCCCCCCTCCCCAGCTCCCCCCCCCACACACACACACACACACACACGCACACACACACTGCTTCACACCCAGCACACTCTATCCATGCCCCCCCGCTCCCTACACACTCCCAGGACACAATGTCCTCACCAGCCCAGCAAACAGGACCTCCGCAGGCCAGTCACAAAAGGCCCAATTCGGGCTTGCTGCAACTTAGGTCCGGCCTGAGACCTCCTGAGCTCCGTTCAGTCCCTTCCCCTTGCCCGCCCCCTCTGCCTCCGGCCTTCTCCCCGCGCCCCCCCCCCCTCTTCCACCCACCTCAGTGTAAATTACAGTGGAGGCTGCCTCTTGCCTCCGAGCTCCAGCTGCAGGAAGCTGGCTGCCTTTGGCTTGTCCAGTCGCAGACTGGTTACTCCCTGGATTGGCTGCTGATTGGTTCACCAGAGAGCCCTCCGACGGCCAGAATTGCGTGCAAACGAAAACGGAACGTTTTGGAAAATCTCAGCAGCTTCGGCATCACCAAGCCGTCAGCGTGGAGGAAGGGTTTTCCAGTCTCGGAACGTTGGCTGTATTCTCTCTCCACGGGTGCTGTCAGACCTGCTGAGATTTTCCAGCATTTTCTGCTTCTCTTTTGGATTCCAGCACCTGCAGGATTTACCATGCGTAAGCCAGTCTGCCATTGGATGATCAGGTTCACAGTATTGTCCAAGATTACGTACGTACGTCTTCACCAGCTGAGTCCAGCAACATGGCGGCCACATCAGAGAACCTCATAGGCCACATCTGTCCCCCTGGGCGCGTGCAAACCTGCCCTAATATCTGGTTTAGGGTCTCTAAAAATTCATTTTACAGCAAAATATTGAAATTGCCCTCAAAAATTGTATCTTAAATCTCTGTACATTTCGATAAACGCTTTGGAGGTTTGAGCTTCTTGGAAGCCTGGATCTGGGCTAGTTATGATTAGAATTCTACAGTGCAGAAGGAAGCCATTCAGCCCATTGAGTCTGCACTATCTCACCCAGGTCCTATCCCCATAACCCCATGCGTTTACCCCAGCTAGTCCCCCTGACACTAAGGGGCAATTTAGCATGGCCAATCCACCTAACCCACACATCTTTGGAGGAAACCGGAGCACCCAGTGGAAACCCACGCAGACACAGGGAGAATGTGCAAACTCCACACAGACAATGACCCGAGCCGGGAATTGAACTTGGGTCCCTGGCGCTGTGACGGAGCAGTGCTGACCACTGTGCCACTGTTCCGTACATCTCTTGGTTATCTCTCCAGGGGTTTGGCAGCTCTCCAAGGATAGAGTTGGTCACTACACTTCAGTGTGAAGGCTATTGCAGTGGATGCGCACAGTGCAAAGCCCCAGCCTTCATCCTGTTTGTGTCAATGTGACAATTAGAAGCATTTCTTCCATCAGGTTATTATCCTCACTATGTTTGTTGTTCTGCTGATTTGTAAAATAAGAAGGAAAGGATTTTAGAATTGTTTCTTAAAGGAGACGACTTCAGGCATGGGGGACTGCGGCACAGAGACTCAGAGAACAGGAAAACAATTACACCCACTGGGTTTTATTTAATTATCATGATAGTTCAAAACAATGGTTGTGCAATACGATGTCTTCAGGTATAAGAGTATGGGCAGCAGGGTGGCACAGCGGTTAGCACTGTTGCCTCACAGCGCCAGGGATCTGGGTTTGATTCCCGGCTCGGGTCACTGTCTGTCTGGAGTTTGCGCATTCTCCCTGTGTCGGTGTGAGTTTCCTCTGGTTTTTCTCCCACAGTCCAAAGATGTGCGGGAAAGGTGGATTAGCCATGCTAAAATTGCCCCACAGTGTTAGGAGGGACTAGCTAGGGTAAATAAGGTTATGGGGATAGGGCCTGGATGGGATAGTAGTTGGTGCAGATGTGGATGGGCCAAATGGCCTCTTTCTGCACTGTAGGGATTGTATGATTTTATCACCAAGCTTCTGTTTACATTGAAGAGAGACAAGGGGAAAGTGGGACGTAAACAGCCTGAGGGAATATTTAATTTTGAATATTTTTAAATTTAGTTGGGAGGGGCCCAAAGCCGAACTGCGAATGAAGCCAAAAAGACAACAGAAAAGGCCGATACTGAAACAAGAACCAATCTCCCAGTCTCTGAGTGGATCAGGAAGCAAGCTTGTGGCGTGCTGCGTACTCATCATCCAGATACTTCCTAAAGGATGCTGAGAATCATAGAATCCTACAGTGCAGGAAGAGGCCATTCAGCCCATCAAGCCTACACAGACAATCCCACCCAGATTCTCCCCCCATTAACCGCGTGTATCTGCCCTGCTAGTCTATGGTGCTTCAAATGTAATTGGGTTCCTGCATAGAGTATGGCTCCTCTATTGGTGTTACCTAGAGTTGGCAGAGAGCTGATTAAGCAAACCATTTGGATTAACCTGTAATTTGGTTTAAAATATTACAGCTGGATAACTCAGAATTGCCAGTAAGCATAATAAGCCCCTGAGGTTACACTTGAGTTTCTGCCCTCTTGCCTTGATAGGACACAATGAGCAGAGAAGACATTATCGCAGCTGTTTCTGTTCCTTGGTGGATCTGTGATACCCAGAGCAAGTTGAGCAGGTTTTGCGGGTGGGTTTCGCTTGTGGTGAAGAGCCTGCCCGTGGTTGTGCAGTGCTGTCAGATGGAAGGAATAGTATCAAACCTGGCTTAACAAGGCACCAGGAAGATGGCACCTCCGCCTGTGCATCACTCTGCCTGTGCATCACTCTGCCTGTGCATCACTCTGCCTGTGCATCACTCTGCCTGTGCATCACTCTGCCTGTGCATCACTCTGCCTGTGCATCACTCCGCCTGTGCATCACTCCGCCTGTACCACACTCCACCTGTGCATCACTCCGCCTGTACCACAGTCCACCTGTGCATCACTCCACCTGTGCATCACTCTGCCTGTGCATCACTCCGCCTGTACCACACTCCGCCTGTACCACACTCCGCCTGTACCACACTCCACCTGTACCACACTCCACCTGTGCATCACTCTGCCTGTGCATCACTCCGCCTGTACCACACTCCACCTGTACCACACTCCACCTGTGCAATCACTCCGCCTGTACCACACTCCACCTGTACCACACTCCGCCCGCACATCACTCCACCCGCGCATCTCTCCACCCGCGCAACACTCCGTGTGTGCATCTCTCCACCTGTACCACACTCCGCCCTCGCATCACTTCCCCAGTCCTGCAATGGGTGTGTCAGGCTGCAGTTTATTTTTATTTCGTTTTTCGTAAGATGTGGGCACGGCTACCTAAGCCAGCATTTATTACCCGCTCCCTAATTGCCCGCGAGATGGTGGTGGTGAGCTGCCTTCTTGAAGCGCTACAGTCCCTGAGGTGTAGGTACACCCACAGTGCTGTTAGGAAGGGAGTTCCAGGATTCTGATCCAGTAACAGTGAAGGAACGATGAGATGTTTCTGAATCAGGATGGGCCTTGTGGCCCTAGGAGGGACTACTGGGTGTTTGAAGAGGGCATTCAGGTCAAGCATGTTGTGTAAAAGAGAATTGATGATCGAGCACACTGGCCAGGTTAGGGCTGGTTCCATAAGTGAAAACCCAACTAAATATGCTGACAACAAAATATCTCTAACTTTCAGTGTTGACATCTTCACTGAAGATTCTGAAGAATTCGATGAGGTAAAAGCTATGGTTCCTGCACCCACATTGAGATAGAATAACAGCCACTGCGGTGCTAATTATCCACTTAACATTTCCTCAGAAGCTGTACTTAAGTTGTTGCAATGGAATCTAAAGCCCTGTCATCTTTCATTATTTATATAATAAATTTGACATTGTGCTACCAATTTCTTGTGCGTATCTCCTACTGTATAATTAACTTGTTTGTGGATTAATTTGACTGTAAGTGTTGGCCTGATTGAACTTATGTTAATGAGTTCCAGTCTGCAGTTATTACATCCTTGTGTTGAGCAATGTCACCCACTCCCTTACGAGTTTGAACAGTTTACTTTCATTGGGTTTGACACTTACCTGGTTCAATGAGAGCTGAAACTAGGTGTATCATAGTTACGCTCCATTGCAACCTTTTTTTGTGTTCGTACATGGGTGTTACTGGCTGGCCAGCATTTATTGCCCATCCCTAGTTGCCTAAGGGCAGTTGAGAGTCAACCACATTGCTGTGACTCTTGAGTCACATGTAGGCCAGACCGGGTAAGGAAGGCAGATTTCCTTCCCTAAAGGACATTAGTGAACCAGATGGGTTTTTCCGACAATCGACTATGGTTTCAGGTCGTCAGTAAATTCTTAATTCTATATATTATGTGTTTGATTCAAATTCCACCATCTGCTGTGGTGGGATTTGAAACTGAGTTCCCAGAACATTTGGTGAGTTTGTGGATTAATAATCTAGCGATGATACCACTAGGCTGCGCTAAATAATCATGTCTTTCACAAATGTGCATCTTCAGCCCCTCCTAGTCAAACTGAGAAACACTCGGTGAGACAAAGCTTAGTATGAGTTTCTAACATGCTTTGCCTCACATCGTGTGACAACACAGGGTCAACCTTTACAAATGACAGCCAGATCCAGAAGCCCCATCTCCATTTGCAACAGGTCCTGTTTTTGCCAGTAGGGGAACAGGGGTGGGATGTGACTGATGCGTGATGGAAATACAAACTCAGCAGCACCATGTGAACTCAGTGCTGCGTTCATACAGACCCCATTTCTACTAATGCAAGGATTTTAACCCACAGCCTGTGAGTGATGAGTTTTGAGAATGGGTGTAAATGCCCATTAAGGGTGGGTAAGATCTGGTGAGCTATCAAGCTGTCAAATTATTTAAATAGTTTTTTTTAATAAACCAGCTTGCCTGGGTCTGTGAGATGAAAAAAGAATCTGTGCTAGTTGTATTCAATAATTGCTTTTTGACATACTCTAAGTGATATAACATTATTGCTGCTTAAATCTTTTCCACAGCTATTGTACTCACAATTGATGAAGGTGGAGTGGTCTGTAATCACACATTTTGATTTACAGATCACTAGGCTATTAAAGGATTAGCTGTCTTTGTCAGTATTAAAATTTGTTTTTAGAAGTGATGAAGTGCTTGAGGGGATTTAAATGTATTGAATGGGTTTTATGAATGAGAGTTTTTATATACAGCGAAGTTTGTAATGAATATTCAGAAATCTATTTTACTTCCTCTCAACATGGCTCCTGATGTCTGCCCATAGTGGGTACTAGATGAGTTGACATGGAGGGTGTAAGGACAAAGTGTAGTAGGTGAGGAGGAATAAGTTGACATCTGAGCGATAAGAGGCATTGAGGTGAGTGGGGGATATGGGTTAGAACCATGTATGAGCATGGGGAGTTGGTGGGTGGGGCGAGAGGATACGAGGGGAGATGCTTTGAGGGCCTAATATTTAACAGAACAACAATGACAAAGACCAGAGTGTTTCAGTTAATCACATTGGCAGGATTTTCCCATCCCACTGCAGTGAACGGAGACCAAATTCTCCAGCTCCGCTGCAGTGGGAGGGTGGCCTGAATGGCCAGTGAGATCGCGCCCAAAGTCTTAGACAACTGAGGTTGGCCTTTTAATCAACCCACATTGGGATTCATCCCAACCTGTCACTGTGTCCAGGGTGGTGGGCCAAGCTCCATCCTGCAACCCTGTACCTCCATCAGAATGAAGATACTGCTACTTGGGGCACTTATTCCGGAGACAGATGTGGAAAGCCAGGAGATTTCCAGACCAATGGCACATTACGCCTTTCTGATCATTTGCGGAAACCCAGGCTTCAAGTGGTAGGGAGTGTGATTCTGTAAGTTGGCTGTTTACAGTGAATTCATATTGACGTGTTGGGAGAGAGCCTGAAGTGTAATTTATCATCATCAACATCTCACCTTGTGCTTCAAACATGCTGCTTAAATTAGTCTGAACATTGTTGTGAAATTCCCCAGGCAAGCATAGCTGAGAGCAACAACCTTCTTGGCTGGAATCCCTGCAGCGCGGAAAGAGGCCATCCAGCCCATCGAGTCGATACTGACTCTCTGAAAGAGCATCCGAGCCAGGCCCTCCCCTCTGCCCTGTCCCCATACCATGGCCAACCCACCTAACCTCTTAGAACTGTGGGAGGAAACAAGAGCTCTCGGAGGAAGACATGGGAGAACAGACCACACAGACAGTCACCCAGATACGTGGATCATTAAAGTATCATGAACAGATATAGAGAATAGTCCAAATGATGAATGGAATGTTGACCTTTCTAACTCAAGGACAGGAATGAAAGGGGGAATAGAAGTCATGCTTGAAAGTTAGATCACCCTTGGAGTTACAGTTCAGGGCATTATGCCTAGAAAGGATATATTGGAAGATATTTTGGAAGGAGTGCAGAGTAGGTTTGTCATACCGAAACCGAGTGCTGGATATCAGTGTTGGGCTCAGGAACCAGGTGTTGGACTACTTTCCAACTTCTGAAATCCTGAACCCTCAGCTCCACCGCAGCCACCATATTTCTGTCTCTTAGCAATGTGGATGGACAAGGTTTGGTTTTCCTGAAGCCAAGACAGGTTTGGAGTTCAGGTGCTGAGGCAGGCGGGATAGAAGGCCCATTTTGATTGGCTTGGACATTGGGCTCTCCAACATTATTCTTAAGTCCCCTCACCCACCCTCCTGCCCCTTCCGTGTCCCTTCATATTTCCTCCCGACCCAATCAGTGTGCTCACCCAACCATGCCTTGCCCATAGATACTCACCCAATTCCCACCACGTATAGTCCTCAGGAGCCATGTAATATAATGGGAAGTCTTTGAAATCTAACACTCTATTAGATCTGTCACTCAAAAATACAGTAAGAAGTCTCACAACACCAGGTCAAATTCCAACAATTTATTTGGTGGCAAACATCACTAGCTTTTGGAGCACTGCTCCTTTGTCAGGTGATGAAGGGTCTCGCCCGACAAAGGAGCAGCGAGTGCTCAGAGAGACAGATAATCCTTTAATGATATCTGAAAACTAACAATCAAACAGTCTACTCTGTTGAGATAATTGGCTTTTGAAACAAAGCCAAGCATTCACAATGGACTCAGCAATCAAAACAAAGTTTTGCAATTTCAGGTATTGGAATCTATTGAAACTGCAAATACAGATGGCTAGTTTTTTTCTAATCTATACCAGATTCCTAGTCAATTAAAGCAGGTGGCTTTTTTTTCCTGTGGAAGCTACAGACATTCTACTTTACATTTTGATTGGATTATTTATTGTCACATGTATTTGTATACAGTGAAAAGTATTGTTTCTTGCACACTATACAAACAAAGCATACTGTTCATTGGGAAGGAAACAAGAGAGTGCAGAATGTAGTGCCACAGTCATAGTTAGGGTATAGAGAAAGATCAGCTTAATGCAAGGTAGGTGCATTCAAGTCTGGCAGCAGGAAAGAAATTGTTTTTGAGTTGGTTGGTACATGACCTCAGACTTTTGTATCTTTTTCCCAACGGAAGAAGGTGGAAGAGAGTATGTCTAGGGTGCGTGGGGTTCTTAATTATGCTTAATTATCCTTAATTATATATTTAACAGATATTTATCATTCAGATGATGACACTAAAGTATCCAAGCACTATTTACTTCAGTTTTGAATACATGATTGCACTTTTTCTATTGAAAAAGTACTCTAATGCATTCGCCACATACATAATGCTGACCAATATAATGATCAGGACAGAGCCCTATTATCAATCAGATGCAAAAATACATATAACTTATAATACAGTGGTTAATAATAATACTTGAAGTTATCAAACATCTAACACTCAGCTGTCAAAATGTTCCCAACTCTTCAGCAGGCTTCAAACAAACTCTCAAACAAAATGAGCTTTCTGAAGCCTTTTAACCCCCAGCCAAACTATTGAAGATACAGAAGGGAGACTTGGGCTGTCAATGACAACCCCAATGTCAGAGAATGTGTGTGTAAGGCTGTGAGTCACTCCTAACCCAGACATCTTCCCACCTCGGGTAAAATCACCTACGCCAATTTTCATATGGAAAATTTGAATTTGTTGAGAAACCAAGATTTTGCAATTCCCAAACCCATTCCCAACTCTGGAAGGACATAAAGTTGAATAAACTAGGATTGTTTTCACTGGAAAGAGAGAGGCTGAGGGGAGACCTGATAGAGGTCTACAAAAGCCATTGAAAGGGTGCAGAGGAGATTTACAAGGATGTTGCCTGGATTGGGTGGCATGCCTTATGAGGATAGGTGAGAGAGCTCGATCTTTTCCCCTTAGAGAGATAGAGGATGAGAGGGGACCTGATAGAGGTGTATAAGATGATGAGAGATATTGATTGAGTGGATAGTCAGAGGCTATTTCCCAGGGCTGAAATGGGTTGCCACAAGAGGACACAGGTTTAAGGTGCTGGGGCGTAGGTACAGAGGAGATGTCAGGGGTAAGTTTTTCACTCAGAGGGTGGTGAGTGAGTGGAATCGGCTGCCGTTGGTGGTGGTGGAGGCAAATTCGTTGAGGTCTTTTAAGAGACTTCTGGATGAGTACATGGGATTTAATAGGATTGACGGTTATAGGTAAGCCTAGAAGGTGGAGATAAGATTGGCGCAACTTGTGGGCCAAAGGGTCTATTTGTGCTGTAGTTTTTCTATGATTCTAAAATTGAGAGGCATCCACAGGGTGGATAGTCAGAGGCTTTTTCCCAGGGTGGAAGTATCAATTGCAAGGGGGGGGGACAAGTTCAAGGTGAGAGGGGGTAAGTTTAAAGGAGGAGTGCAGGGAGAGTTTTTTATACAGAGTGGGCTGGGTGCCTGGAACACACTGCCAGAGGAGGTGGTGAAGCACATTTCAGAGGCATCTGGATAGGTACATGAATAAGGAAGGAATAAAGGGTTACGGTCCGATTAAGAGTAAAAGGTTTTGTTTTTAGTTTAGTTAGGGCATCATGACTGGCACAGGCTTGGAGGGCCGAATGGCCTGTTTCTGTGCTGTACTTTGTTCTTTGATCGAAAAATCGACCCCCTGGGATGAATAACAAAGCGTGATTGTACAGACTCAGGTTGTACTGCCAGCGATGTGGACAGTTAAAGGGTGAGTTGATAAAAATTTTTAAGATGTTCAGGGGAACGTGTAGGGTAGATGTAGAAAAATGTTGGTTGGGGGAGTTTTGCACTCAGGATTTGGGTGGGGGGGGTGGGGGACAGTGATTAAAGGGGTGAAATTTGGTGCAGTGTAATGAGCGTCAGTCCAATTTCTGAGTTTACCCCATCACCAGCCGTGCTTCAGTTTGTGCACTCTTCATCGATTTGAGATCCTGACCATTGTTGACAGCCTTTGTTCAAATGGTTACCCTGTCACTCAGTGCCATCGCCATCATCAGAGTCTGACTGACCAGCTCTTGTGTGTTAACTGTGCCCCCAATTTAACGGCGTTATGTCTTTGCCTATTCACCCTGCCTTCCAATCGCCAAAGACTTCGACTAGCAGGGAACTGGGCTGGGCTTTCCGAAATTATACCAGTCTAAACATAGCGCAAAACCGGAAGGAGAGAATGGGGAGGAGGGCGTAACACAAAGTGGTTGAAGAATCACTGTGTCACCTTGGATATTCCGAGGCCATGTCCACCCAGCTGACAGTGACTATAGGATGATGCATGAGAATGGCGCTGGGGATTGGGGGGAGCGGTTTAATTAGGTGCCATTTTTGTCAGAAAAGGTAAATTTACTGGTTATTTCTGTTTGTTTGTCCAGAAGACGTGTCGGTTAGGTGAAACCTAAAAGAGAAAATACTGGAAAATCTCAGCAAGTCTGGCGGGGTCATCTGGACTCGAAACGTCAGCTCTTTTCTGTCCTTACAGGTGCTCATGCTACGTCGAGAGACTTTGCCGTCGCACCTCTCTCACACTCCTCAACCACCTCATACCCCAGCTTTACAGCAAACGCCGCACCCTGGAAACTAAAATGGAATACATATTCTCAACTTGCGCTCAGGATGTAGACCAACTGCGAAACTCTGCCTTACAGGTGCTGCCAGACCTGCCGAGATTTTCCAGCATTTTCTCTTTTGGTTTCAGATTTCAGCAGTAATTTAGTTTTATCCAGTGCTGTTTAGGTGCATTGGCCATGCTGGATTCTCCCTCAGTGTACCTGAACAGGCGCCAGAGTGTGGTGACTAGGGGATTTTCACAATAATTTCATTGCAGTGTTAATGTAAGCCGACTTGTGACTAATAAATCAACTTTAAACTTTTGTTTCCGAGCTCAGTTTTAACTGTCCGCATCACTATCATTGATAGTAACAAAGAGCAAGATGCAAGAAAACCTGTTTACATACTGCTGAACAGCACCCTGGCTATCTGAATGTGATTATCTGTGTCTTAAAGGGCAACTGGGGACCTCTTTCTCTCTCTGAATAGAGTACGATGGGCAACTCTGGGACAATTCTGCCCAGAGTGTTGGAGAAAGTGAGAAAAGCTGTGTGAAACTCACTGGCTTCACAACTGGCATTTAGAACCATAGAACCATAAAACATTACAGCTCAGAAACAGGCCTTTTGGCCCTTCTTGTCTGTGCTGAACCATTTTTTGCCTAGTCCCACTGACCTGCACTTGGACCATATCTCTCCACACCCCTCTCATCCATGAACCCATCCAAGTTTTTCTTAAATGTTAAAAGTGAGCCCGCATTTATCCGGCAGCTCATTCCACACTCCCACCACTCTCTGTGTGAAGAATCCCCCCCTAATATTCCCTTTAAACTTTTCACCCTTAACCCATTCCCTCTGGGTTTTTTCTCCCCTAGCATCAGTGGAAAAATCCTGCTTGCATTCACTCTATCTATACCCATCAAAATCTTATACACCTCTATCAAATCTCCCCTCATTCTTCTACGCTCCAGGGAATAAAGTCCTAACCTATTCAATCTCTCTCTGTAACTCAGCTTCTCAAGTCCCGGCAACATCCTTGTGAACCTTCTCTGCACTCTTTCAATCTTTTTAATATCCTTCCTGTAATTAGGTGACCAAAACTGTACACAATACTCTAAATTCGGCCTCACCAATGTCTTATATAACCTTACCATAACACTCCAACTCTTATACTCAATACTTTGATTTATAAAGGCCAACGTACCAAAAGCACTCTTTACGACCCTATCCACCTGTGACGCCACTTTGGGGGAATTATGTGCCTATATTCCCAGATCCCTCTGTTCTACTGCATTCTTCAGTGTCCTACCACTTACCTTGTATGTTCTACCTTGGTTTGTCCTTCCAAAGTGCAATACCTCACACTTGTCTGCATTAAACTCCATTTCTCACATATTTAACAGTACTCTGTGTCACTTCAAAGTGTTGGGGGGAATCTCGCAGCCAGCTGGAGGGGTGGGGCTTAAATAAGATGGCAACACCCGGATTCAGAGCCTAATCCCAAAGTTTACAGGTCCTGTCCCCTGGACATTCCCCCCCCCCCAGAGACATTGGAGACCCTCTTCCCCAACAGAAAAAAGAACATATCCCCCACTCCCTGCATGCAGAAGGGGACCACTCCAGTGGAGGAGGGCAAATACCTCCCCCTCCCCCCCCCCCAATGCTGGTGCCCCCTGAGGTCACTGCCAGGAGGCAATGCCCAGGCATGTCCCTCAACCCACAGATTACAGGCACCTCTGCGCCCCTGGCATGATCATTGTGGCTAGTTTTCATTTTTGAATGTCAGCGTCACTATCCCGTGCTGTATCCCGGGATCTACTGATTTCTGCTTTGAATGTGCTCGCTGACTGAGCTTCCACAGGCCCCTGAGGTAGAGAATTCCAAAGATTCACCACCCTCTGAGTGAAGAAACTCTTCCTCATCTCTGTCTGAAATGACTGCCCCTCCTTCTGAGACTGTCGTCTGGTTAGCTGGGGAAACATTGCATCGACATCTACCCTGTCACACTCTGTATGAATTTCAATGAGGTCCATAATACCATAAAACCATATGGTATAGGTGCAGAATTAGGCCATTTGACCCAGTGTCCTCCACCATTCACTCATGGCTGATATGATCTTCATCCCCATTCTCCCACCTTCTCCCCATACCCCTGATCCCCTTATTGAGCAAGAACTTAGCTATCTGTGTCTTGAAGACCAATGGCCTGGTCTGCACAGCCCTCTGTGACAAAGAACTCCACACATTCATCACCCTCTGGCTGAAGAAATTCCTCCTCGTCTCTGTTCTAAAGGAGTGTCCCTTCAGCCTCAGGTTGCACCCTCGAGTCCTAGTCTCTCCCCCTAGTGGAAACATCCCCTTCACTTCTATTCTATCTAGGCTTCTTAGTATTCTGTAAGTAAGGTCATCCCTCTTCAGGGAAAACAGACCCAGTATCCTCAACCTCTCAGAAGACAATCTCACACCCCAGGAATTATTCTGGCGAACCTCTGTTGAATTCCCTCTATCCCTCCTTAGATAAAGAGACCAAAACTGTGCACATTTCTCCAATTGCGGTCTCGCCAAGGCT
Source organism: Carcharhinus amblyrhynchos (assembly GCF_965287045.1). Classification (NCBI taxonomy): domain Eukaryota; kingdom Metazoa; phylum Chordata; class Chondrichthyes; order Carcharhiniformes; family Carcharhinidae; genus Carcharhinus; species Carcharhinus amblyrhynchos. The sequence continues at coordinate 19,421 of NW_027650606.1, forward strand.
CTATACAATTGCGGCAAGACATCTTTAACTGCACCCTGGCACTGCCCACCACACACACTGATGGCATACACCACAACCCCCAGGAGTGTGCCGGGGTTGGGGGGGGGGGGGGAGAGCGGCAGGAGATCTCCCAGTACACTGGGAGACCGGGGCACTGCGCAATGTTGCCAGTTTCAACGGCAAGATTAGCCCCACCACCACCCTCCCCCACCCCTGCCCCCCTTCCCCCACCCCACCCAAGCCCTCCTCCACATTGGCGAGAATCGCATCTGGACTTTTGTTCAATTAAGTTGCCATACGATCGCGACTGGCAGCTCGCCCAAAGAATTGCTACGATTGTCTCCCATTTCGTTTAGTACTTAGAATTTATTTTTATAAAATTCCACCCAGCGTCTTCCACATACTTAGCACATCCCAGCATGCTTCACAGCCAGTCAGGGGTTTTTGCGGTTGCTACGTTGGCAGAGACGGCAGGTTAGTCACTACAGCAAGGTCATTAATGTTTGGTTCTGAAGATTAAGGGAGGACTTGTGAGCAGCGTCTCTTGTCCCTGAGCCAGAAGCTCCTGGTTCAAGACCCACTTCAGGGCCATGGAAGGGGCAACTATAACGTTCCTTGCAAGACTACAGGATGTCTTAGAGTGTTCTCCAATCAATGAGTGACTTTTGAGGGCGTGGTCACTGTTACAATGCAAGAAACGCAGCAGCCAGTTTGCGCGTAGAAAGATCCCACGAACAGCAATATGATAATGACCAGACCAATTGTTTTTGTGATGTTGAATGAGGGATAAGTAGGAGGCCAGGGGAAATTCTGCCTCTCTCCTTTGAAACAATGGCATGGGATCTTTCTGCTCCCTCAGGCAGGTGGATAGAGTCTTGCTTCAATGTCTTGTGAAGGATGACACCTTGGACTGTGCAATATTCCCTCAGTAAGACGTTGGTGTGTCATAAGTTGAGACTTAAGGAGCTTGGGGAGCCTGAGACTCTGAAAGCTAGTGCCAAATAAACCTGTTGGACTTTAACCTGGTCTTGTGAGACTTCTTATTGGGACTTAAACCCAGAGACTCCAGGGCAAAAGGGCTACCACCTGAGCCATGGCTGATACTCCCAGGAGGATGGCGCCAGTTTCTAGTCTCTCAGCACAACCGAAGTCCCTCATCTCTGAGAGAATTGTGCGATATTCCCTCTAATTCTTTCCCTCCCCTCCCACCTTCCTAGCCCAGGAGGCTGGTGGTCATGACAACAACCGCTCTCCTGACTGTAAGCTCGGCCTAGGATCCAGGCCTGAGGGCCGTGTATGTTCTGACATAGTTCAACATTGAAGTTAACAGCTAATAACGTTTCGAAACCAGTGACAGATGAGACCTCTCTCAGCCATCTGCTCTCCAGCACTGTGATAAAGCAGCGCGCTCAGAATTATGTTCATTCCACGCACCTTGGCAATCGACATTCAGCTGGAACAAAATAAAGCACCAACAGAATGTGTCGGGCACAGTCTCACGCTGACTAATTGATTTTTATTACCCTTTTTCAATATGTTTCCACCATACTTAAAGCACTGGTGTGACGGAATGATGTCACCACACCACACCAGGGGAAGCTGGATTGTTAAGAGGCAGAGGTTCAAAGGCATCGATCGCTAACTGGTGGTGCAGGAGGGATGGGGAAGGTTAGCTCAATGAGACATCAATACTACAGAGAAGGGGGGAAGCTGGGTTTACATTCCTACACTGCCATCAGATCAGGGCAGCACGGTAGCACAGTGGTTAGCACTGCTGCTTCACAGCTCCAGGGTCCTGGGTTCGATTCCCGGCTCGGGTCACTCTCTGTGTGGAGTTTGCACATTCTCCTCGTATCTGCGTGGGTTTCCTCCGGGTGCTCCGGTTTCCTCCCACAGTCACAAAGATGTGCGGGTTAGGTTGATTGGCCGTGCTAAGAAATTGCCCCTTAGTGTCCAGGGATGTGTAGGTTAGAGGGATTAGTGGGTATAATACGTAGGGATATGGGGGTGGGGCCTGGGTGGGATTGTGTTCAGTGCAGACTCGATGGGCCGAAGGGCCTCTTTCTGCGCTGTAGGGTTCTATGATTCTAAAATTCTAATCCCACATCGCAGGGCACAGGCAAGTGTCGCGTGCTCAGTGTCCCGACTGGATTTCTAAGGCTCATTTCTGTAGTATCAGGGTGTTCAGGGTTGCAAGTGTTAATGTGTGGGTTGGAGAAACACTACATTGTTGGGCAAATGTTCTCATTCCGCCTGCTGCAGGAATCGTAGCGGGCAAGGGACGGACCGTGGCCCTCGGGTGGGATTTCAGGATGGAGCTGGCCAGAAAATCGCGGATATCAGGTGCAGGCGACCAAGAGTCGAGAGGGAAAATATTTGTGATTCAGTCTCAGTAACCCAGCTTTGTAGATTTGGATATGGCCATGTTCCTCCAATAATCCAGACATATCGATGCCTCAGCAATCAGGCCCCAGCCAGACACAACAATCCTCCAACAATGTCCTAGTAATTGGTTATTCGCAAAACTGCTTGTGGCCCGCAGTCAAACATTTATACACCTGTCTGGAGGAAGTGTATGCCAAAGTGAAGGAACATATCAGAAGCTGATTCAACCCTTTGAGTCTGAGCCACCGTTCTGAAATTTTTAATTCCTCCCTGGCCACTAGGAAGGTCATGATGTGGAGATGCCGGCATTGGACTGGGGTAAACACAGTAAAAAGTCTGACAACACCAGGTTTTAGTCCAACCGATTTATTTGATAGTAAATGCCTCTGACCTTCGGGTAAGCATTCTCCAAGGCGGCCTTCACGACACACGACAGCGCAGAGTCGCTGAGCAGAGACTGATAGCCAAGTTCCGCACACATGAGGACGGTCTCAACAGGGATCTTGGGTTCATGTCGCACTATCTGTAACCCCCGTGACTTGCCTGGGTTTGCAAAACCTCACTTACTGTACTGTCTGGAGACAACACACATCTCTTTAACCTGTGATCAGTGCTCCTTCCACTCACATTGTCGGCCACTTTAAGACTTGAACAGCAGGTTAGGTGTAAAGATTCTCGTTCTAATCAGTAATCTCTGAACTGTCTGTGCTTTATATGCTCTGTCTGAGGCCAGAACTCTCCATTCACCCGAAGAAGAGGGAATCCCCTCGAAAGCTAGTGAGTTTACTATCAAATAAATCGGTTGGACTAAAACCTGGTGTTGTCAGACTTTTCACTAGGAAGGTACCAGAGGCCCAGGGCAGGACTGAATCAGTTTTTGGTAGGGCGCTGGGGAGAGTTACAGAACAAAGAGATCTAGGGGTACAGGTTCACAGCTCCTTGAAAGTGGAGTCACAGGTGGACAGAGTGGTGAAGAAGGCATTCGGCATGCTTGGTTTCATTGGTCACAACATTGAATACAGGAGTTGGGACGTCTTGTTGAAGTTGTACAAGACATTGGTAAGGCCACACTTGGAATACTGTGTGAAATCCTGGTCGCCCTATTATAGAAAGGATATTATTAAACTAGAAAGAGTGCAGGAAAGATTTACTAGGATGCTACTGGGACTTGATGGATTACTGTTGTAATCTCTGGATTACTCCCAGTGCCACAAGGTAGTGGGTACAGAAATAAAAAAAAAGCACAGATGGATACATGGCTGCAGGAGGGAGGGATTTAGATTCCTGGACCACTGGGGCTGCTTTTGGGGAAGGTGGGACCTGTACAAGCAGCACGGTCTCCATCTGAACAGGAACGGGACTAAGATCCTTGCTGGCAGGTTTGCTAATGCTGTTGGGAAGGGTTTAAACTAGTTTGGCCAGGAGGAGGGGACCCAGACTGTTAGCAGAATAGGGACACAGTATAACTTAAGAAACGTAATCAGGTCAGAAGGAACACAGCGGTAATAAGTTTCGAGGCAAGGCTGGAGTGCCTTTACTTTAATGCCAGGAGTGTGAAAGATAAAAGGATGAGTTAAGGGTGAGGATTGACATGTGTAATTATGATATAACAGCCATATGGTTGAGTGAGGGGCAGGATTGGCAACTCAACGCCCTGGGATGTAGAATCTTCAGGCGAGACAGAGGAGGGGGTAAAAGAGGAGGAGGCATTGTATTATTAGTTAAGGAGGTAATTACTACAGTAAGGAGAGATGATATCTTGGAGGGGACATCAAATGAAGCTTTGTGAGTAGAGTTTAGGAATAAAAAGGGACAGTTAAATTGTTAGGTGTTTATTATCGACCCACAGGTAGTCAGCAGGAAATTGATAAGCAAATATGTACACAATTTACAGAAGGATATAAAAGTAAAAAGAGGGTGATTTCAACATTCCCAACATTAATTGAGATAGCCATCATATTAAGGGCTTAGATGGAATAGTGTTCTTAAAATGTATACAGGAAAACTTTTTAGGTCAATATGTTAAGGATCCAACAAGGGCAGGAACTGTGCTGGACCTAATTCACGGGAATGAAGCCAGATAGATGGTTGATGTGTTGGTGGAGGAGCTTCTTGGTGATAGCGATCACAACATGTTTCAATTCATATTTGTTATGGGCAAAGAAATTAACAAGTCACAGATTTTGGATTGGGGGAGAGTAGATTTTAACAAAATTAGGCAGGATTTGGCCAAGGTAAATTGGAACGAGTTTCTAATGGGGAAATCTACAGAAGAGCAGTGAGGCTGTTCAAAGATGAAATGGGGAGGGTACCAGCCCAATATGTTCCCTCTAGGGTAACAGGAAGGTGTAACAAATTCAGAGAACCATGGATGACCAGAGACATTCAGGATACAGTGAGAAGGAAAAGAGAGGCTTTTAACAAGTCTAAGGGGAGTAAGTCAACGGAGACATTAGTGGAGTACAGAAAATGCAGAATGGAGTTTAAGAAATCAATCAGGAGAGCAAAGAGGAGATATGAGAAAGCTCTGGCTGGTAAAAGTAGGGAAAATCCTAACATATTCCATACCAATGGAAAGAGGATAACCGGAGAAAGAGTCAAGCCCATTAAGGACCAACAGGGAAATCTGTGGGTGGAGGCAGAGGACATTGGTAACATAAGAACATAAGAGCATAAGAAATAGGAGCAGGAGTAGGCCATCTGGCCCTTCGAGCCTGCCCCGCCATTCAATAAGATCATGGCTGATCTGTCGTGGCTCAGTTCCACATTCCCGCCCTCTCCCCATAACCCTTAATCCCCTCTCTTATCAAAAACCCATCAACCCGCTTCTTAAAAATATTTAGCGAGGCAGCCTCCACCACTTCAACGGGCAGAGAATTCCAGATATTCACCACCCTTTGAGTGAAGAAGTTCCTCCTCAACTCCGTTCTAAACCGCCCCCCCCTTTATCTTGAGGCTGTGCCCCCTAGTCCTACTGTCTTTTTTGAGCGGGAAGAGTCTCTCCACCTCTATCCTATCCATCCCATTCATCATCTTATACGTCTCAATGAGATCTCCCCTCATTCTTCTAAACTCTAACGAGTACAAGCCCAGTTTATTCAGCCTCTCCTCATAGCTCAACCCCCTCAACTCCGGTATCAGCCTAGTAAACCTCCTCTGCACTCCCTCCAAGGCCAAAATATCCTTGCGCAGGTGCGGCGCCCAAAACTGCACACAGTACTCCAGCTGCGGCCTCACCAATGCCCTGTACAGCTGTAGGGTATTAAATGAATATTTCACATCAGTTTTCACCCATGAGAATGAGGAGGTAGTTATGGAACATAGGGAGAGAGAGACTGTGAGGCTCTGGAGAAAATTGTCATTGGGGGTGACAAGGTATTGGAGGTATTGATGGACTTGAAAGTGGACAAATCTCCAGGTCCGGATGAATTGTGTCCCAGACTGTTGTGGGAAGCAAGGGAGGAAATTGCAGGGGCTCTTACCCAAATTTTTAATTCCGCCCTGGCTAGGAAGGTGCCAGAGGCCCAGGGCAGGACTGAATCAGTTTTTGGTAGGGCGTTGGGAAGAGTTACAGAACAAAGAGATCTAGAGATACATGTTCATAGCTCCTTGAAAGTGGAGTCACAGGTGGACAGAGTGGTGAAGAAGGCATTCAGCATGCTTGGTTTCATTGGTCACAACATTGAAAACAGGAGTTGGAATGTCTTGTTGAAGTTGTACGAGACATTGGCAAGGCCACACTTGGAATACTGTGTGAAATCCTGGTCACCCTACTATAGAAAGGATATACTGTGTGCAATCCTGGTCACCCTACTATAGAAAGGATATTATTAAACTAGACAGAGTGCAGAAAAGATGTACTAGGATGCTACCGGGACTTGATGGATTGAGTTATAAGGAGAGGCTGGATAGACTGGGACTTTTTTTCTCTGGATCATAGGAGGCTGAGGGGTGATCTTATTGAGGTCTATAAAATAATGAGGAGCACAGATCAGCTAGATAGTCAATATCTTTTCCCAAAGGTAGGGGAGTCTAAAACTAGAGGGCATAGGTTTAAGGTGAGAGGGGAGAGGTACAAAAGTGTCCAGGGGGGCAGTTTTTTCACACAGAGGGTGGTGAGTGTCTGGAACAAGCTGCCAGAGGTAGTAGTAGAGCTGGGTACAATTTTGTCTTTTAAAAAGCATTTAGATAGTTACATGGGTATGATGGATGTAGAGGGATATGGGCCAAATGCGGGCAATTGGGATTAGCTTAGGCGTTTTAAATAAAAGGGTGGCATGGAGAAGTTAGAGCGGACAGCCTGTTTCCATGCTGTACACCTCGATGACTCTATGATTCTATAACTGGAGAACAGCTAATGCGGTCCCACTATTTAAGAAAGGTTGTAGAGACAAGACTATAGACCAGTAAGTCTCATGTTTGTGATTGGGAAACTACTGGAGAAGATTCTGAAGGTGAGAATCTATTTTCACTTAGAGAAGTAAGATTTGGTCAGGGATAGTCAGCATGGTTTTGTCAGAAGGAGGTCATGCCTAACAAATTTGATTGCGTTTTTTGAGCGTGTAAGTAGTGTGTGGATGAGGGTAGTGCGGTTGATGTAATTTACATGGATTTCAGCAAAACCTTTGACAAAGTCCCACATGGGAGATTTATTAAGAAGGCTAATGCACATGGGATATAGGGTGATTGTCGCGGTTCCCCAAGACGACAACTTATTTAACCCGATTGAAACAGAGAGTCTGAGTTGTAATCCTCCAAGCAGTAGACTTTATTTTCCAGTACAAGAGAATAAAGCCGGGAGGTCCGGAACACTCCAACGAGCCATCGGCTTACAGTCTTTTTAAGCACATTTCAGCTCCATACCTCAAGATCCTTATCTCGCTTTTACGACCCACTGACCCTTTATCTGTTTTGCTTGAGATTGGTCACTCCCTGTTTCCTCTCTTTTCTTCTTGAAACCATGGTGGTTACATCCCTTGCTTTTATCTTTACGACTCTGCTTGTACACTAATAGTGGTTTAGCTGACTTAGGCCGAATGTGAAGAAAAACATGCTGTTATTTCCTTTTTATTACGGTCAATCTCAAGCTGGACAGCTGGGTTGTGTCCATTGTCCCCCCAAGGGACTATTGGTTGCATTTGCTAGTAAGTAACTGCTATACTGCTTCTCTGGGCCTCCTGCTTTGATCACATTTGCTACACTTGATTATATTAGGTTACAAATCAGCTATACTTGATTACCCATCCTAATTCTACTTCAAGGAAGACACTCTAATACTATCCGTGATTCCGTATTTCATATCCAGTTTAGGTACAATTATTCAGTACAAATTCTCTAAGTACTAACATGCTTACATATTGAGTACAAATTTCCTTACATGATCTGATAAGGTGGATTCATAATAGGCTTTGCGATCGGAGACAGAGGGTGGTGACAGACAGATGCTTGAGTGACTGGAGACCAGTGACCAGTGACGTCCCACAAGGATCCATGCGAGGCCCCCTACTGTTCATCATTTATATGAATGACATAGATGACAATGTGGGGGGTAGGATCGGTAAGTTTGCGAATGACACGAAGATTGGCTGTGTGGTTAACAATGAGGTTGAGTGTTTTGGGTTGCAGGAAGATATAGACGAGATGTTCAAATGGGCGGATAAGTGGCAGATGGAATTTAACCCTGGAAAGTGTGAAGTGATACACTTTGGAAGGAGCGATTTGACAAGGAAGTGTGCTATGAAAGGTGACCTGGAGTGAGCTTTCAATTGAGACATGGGGACATTGCACACTGTGCCACAAAACCTCCTTAAAAGCTTACCAGCTGAAGTATTTCTGATTTTAATTTGTTGTTTGGTAGTACATTGCTGGAGTATGCCTGTAAAAGGAGACGCGCTGTCTAAGCTATTTGTCTTTCACACGTGGACAAATCAACAAGAAGATCAAATCTCAAACAGCAGAATTATTGCTGCCTTTATAATAGGTTTTCTTGCAAACAGTCCTGATGAGTGCAAGATGGAAAACTTCAACAGAGTGCCTCTCTTTATAGCAATTTTAGATTTTGTTTTATTTCAGATCTCAAGAATCTGCATTATTTTGCTTCTATAAATATATATTTGTGTGTTTTGAAATTTTCAAAGCGAAAAGGTGTCTTTCAGTTAGTACAGAAATATGCTGGAGGAGGTTACAGTTCTCAAGTTAATATTATACATCTAAGCTTCGCCTTGTCATGGAACTCCTCCAGGATCCTCCCCTCCTCAGAATCTTCCCCCACCTCCACAAGAGATCACACTCTCTCCGCCATCCCTTCCATTGCCCCAGCCTTCTCCCAGTTCACTGCAGATTCAAATTTCCTACTTCCTGTGACCGCAGCATGGATTTGGGAACAATGTGACTGGGAATTTTACAGCATCAGGAATTACCAACAGCTAATACAGCAGCATTTAGCCCCGTGGAACAGCAGACGATTGTGGAACCTAGAATTTCTATGAAAAGGCAGAGGGAAGGCTCCCTGCACTGTCCCCATCAAACACACCCAGAACACTCGCATGAGGTTAGATAAAGAGTAAAGCTCGCTCTACACAGTCCCCATCAAACACTCCCAGGATTGATACAGCACAGGGCTAGATACAGAGTAAAGCTCCCTCTACACTGTTTCCATCAAACACTCCCAGGACAGGTACAGCACAGGGTTAGATACAGAGTAAAGCTCCCTCTACACTGTCCCCCATCAAACACTCCCAGGACAGGTACAGCACGGGGTTAGATACAGAGTAAAGCTCCCTCTACACTGTCCCCATCAAACACTCCCAGGACAGGTACAGCACGGGGTTAGATACAGAGTAAAGCTCCCTCTACACTGTCCCCCATCAAACACTCCCAGGACATGTTCTTCTATTTACCTGCAGCCTTAAACGCACTACCCGCTGACCAAACCCTCCCTGCCCTCCATGCCCGGCCTATCAGTTTCCAGGGATCCATTGCTTCTTCACGTCCTCTTGCAATCCCAGCAGTGCACACTAATACACTTGTGACGCTGCAGGGAGCTCCCTGTCAGGGCTGGATGTCCGCCTCAGTTCTTGTGTAGCCCACCCACGGCACACTATGGCTGCAAGACAGGCTGGCGCAGACTGGAGCAGCTCTGTACTTTTCCTTCAGAGGGGACAGGTGAAGGGAACTGCCCACCCTCCACCCTCTGATCCTGGAATTAAAATTTCAGGTCTGTGACCTTTTGCCGGAACTGGAAAATGTCCGTAAGCCTGAAACATCAATTTGTGATTTCTTTTTCCTCCACAATCCCTCCACTATTGCTAAATAGTAGCCGCAGTGTGTACCATCTACAATTACACTGCAGGAACTCACTGAGGTTCCTCTGGCAGCACCTTTCAAACCTACGACCGTTACCATCTGGAAGGACGAGGGCAGCAGGTACATGGGTACATGAGATTCCCCTCCAAGTCACTCACCATCCTGACTTGCAAGTATTTTGGCTGTTCCTTCACTGTCACTGGGTCAAAATCCTGGAACTTCTTCCCCAACAGCACTGTGGGTGTACCTACAGCTCAGGGCCTGCAGCGGTTCAAGACGGCAGCTCACCACCGCCTTCTCAAGGGTAACTAGAGCTGGGCAATAAATGCTGGTTTAGCCAGTGACACCCACATCCAGTATGGTGACACGGTGGCACAGTGGTTGGCACTGCTGCCTCACATTGCCAGGAACCTGCGTTCAGTTTCCCCCTTGGGTCACTGTCTGTGTGAAGTTTGACAGTCTCCCCGTGTCAGCATGGGTTTCCTCCGGGTGCTCCGGTTTCCTCCCACAGTCTGAAAGACATGCTGATTAAGTGCATTGGCCATGTTAAATTTTCCCTTAGTATACATAAGAACATAAGAAATAGGAGCAGGAGTAGGCCATCTAGCCCCCTGAGCCTGCCCCGCCATTCAATAAGATCATGGCTGATCTGAAGTGGATGAGTTCCACTTTCCCGCTTTCTCCCCATAACCCTTAATTCCCCTGTCAGAAATCTATCTACCCGTGACTTAAATATATTCAACAAAGTAGCCTCCACCACTTCAATGGGCAGAGAATTCCAGAGAGTACCCGAACAGGCGTCAGAGTGTGATGAGTAGGGGATTTTCACAGTAACTTCACTGCAGTGTTATTGTAAGCCTACTTGTGACAATAATAAAGAAACTTTAAAAAACTCAATCTGCAAATAAATTAAAAATAGATATTGGCAGAATGCAGGTGAAGTGCTCATCATAACATAACTCCCAGTATCAGTCTGTGAGACTGCACCACACCCCTCCAAGGTCAGTGTTCCCTTCCAGAGGTACACTGCCCCAATCAAACACTCCCAGGACAGGTACAGAGCAGGGTTAGATACAGAGTAAAGCTCCCTCTACACTGCCCCAATCAAACACTCCCAGGACAGGTACAGCACGGGGTTAGATACAGAGTAAAGCTCCCTCTACACTGTCCCCCATCAAACATTCCCAGGACAGGTACAGCATGGGGTTAGATACAGAGTAAATCTCCCTCTACACTGTCCCCATCAAACACTCCCAGGACAGGTACAGCACGGGGTTAGATTCAGAGTAAAGCTCCCTCTACACTGTCCCCCATCAAACACTCCCAGGACAGGTACAGTATGGGATTAGATACAGAGTAAAGGTCCCTCTACACTGTCCCCATCAAACACTCCCAGGACAGGTACAGCACAGGGTTAGATACAGAGTAAAGCTTCCTCTACACTGTCCCCCATCAAACACTCCCAGGACAGGTACAGCATGGGGTTAGATACAGAGTAAAGCTCCCTCTACACTGTCCCCCCATCAAACACTCCCAGGACAGGTACAGCACAGGGTTAGATACAGAGTAAAGCTCCCTCTGCACTGTCCCCCATCAAACACAGTAAGAAGTCTCTCAACACCAGGTTAAAGTCCATCAGGTTTACTTGATAGTAACCGGGTTCTCCAGACAGGGTCTGAACAAGACCCTTGAAATAAAGCCTGTTTAGATTTCTATTCCTGCCCTGCGAATTTCCAAAAATCTTTTTCCCAATCCCTTCCCATGCCTCAAGGCTCCCTGTGTCTCTGGCAATTAAAACTATGTCCTTTAATGACAAACAGGGCCCCCTGCATTCATCTCAAACTGATCTAATGCTGCAGTAATTTGATTGAAAGTTTGCAGCGAACCTGCCCGCAGAGATCATGACTCACTGTTCAGCTAAAGATTTTACATCACAAGTGGTGTGATTCACATCACAGGCCCTGGTATAAACTGGAGCCGCTAATCCCCAATTAGATAGCCGTGAAAGTAAGGAGCTTGGTGAACCACCTTGCTTTGTTCCGTTGAGGGATCTGCTTTCAGTCTGTCAGATCCTGTGGGAAATGAGTTGAGTCAGTCTCTGCCCAGTTCCGGGGGATAGTCCGCCACGTGGCAATCTCATTCGGCCAGAGCACCTAAGAACCTAAGAAGTAGGAGCGGGGATAGGCCATTGGCCACTCGAGCCTGCTCTGCCTTTCAATAAGATCATAGCAGATCTAATTACGGCCTTGACACCACTTTCCAGCCTGTCCCCCATAGCTCAGGGTAGCGGAAAGGGTGATTGGGAGAATTGGCGCACTGAGACCTCGAGAATTCTGGGATTGGGGCTCAGCCACATTGATGTCACAGAGGGGAGGGGCCTTTACTGACTGGACATTTCATTGGACAACATTCTGAGTGACCAGCTCTTTATCTATCAGATCATTTTGGTCAAATCTAAGTGACTGTCAAGGCCTTGGCCTAGAAGTTCGAATCCATCTGGGGAGAGCAGAGTGTGGAAAGAGGATCACACTGGTTGGCAGATTGAGGCCTAATTTACAACCAAAACTGGGCCTTAGATACAAGCTGGGGAAATGAGAAATGGATCAGCTATAGTTACAGTATGGGGTAAGATACCGGGCAAAGCTCTTTCTTCACTGTCCCCATCTCCCAGGACAGGTACAGCACGGGGTTAGAGACAGAGTAAAGCTCCCTCTACACTGTCCCCCATCAAACACTCCCAGGACAGGTACAGCACGGGGTTAGATACAGAGTAAAGCTCCCTCTACACTGTCCCCCATCAAACACTCCCAGGACAGGTACAGCACGGGGTTAGATACAGAGTAAAGCTCCCTCTACACTGTCCCCATCAAACACTCCCAGGACAGGTACAGCACGGGGTTAGATACAGAGTAAAGCTCCCTCTACACTGTCCCCATCAAACACTCCCAGGACAGGTACAGCACGGGGTTAGATACAGAGTAAAGCTCCCTCTACACTGTCCCCATCAAACACTCCCAGGACAGGTACAGCACGGGGTTAGATACAGAGTAAAGCTCCCTCTACACTGTCCCCCATCAAACACTCCCAGGACAGGTACAGCACGGGGTTAGATACAGAGTAAAGCTCCCTCTACACTGTCCCCCATCAAACACTCCCAGGACAGGTACAGCACGGGGTTAGATACAGAGTAAAGCTCCCTCTACACTGTCCCCCATCAAACACTCCCAGGACAGGTACAGCACGGGGTTAGATACAGAGTAAAGCTCCCTCTACACTGTCCCCCATCAAACACTCCCAGGACAGGTACAGCACGGGGTTAGATACAGAGTAAAGCTCCCTCTACACTGTCCCCCATCAAACACTCCCAGGGCAGGTACAGCACGGGGTTAGATACAGAGTAAAGCTCCCTGACAGATATCATTCAGTATTGAGTTTCTCTGTGTCCTGCAAGAAAAATCTGTTTTTTTAACCAAGTGTAAGAGTGTCCATCAGTGTGTGTCAGCTGGCACGGTTGGTGGGTCTGAAGGCAATTAGGTGGAATCAGTCAGATGTAACTTCCTCCCGTTGCTAGCTTATCACAAATCTGAGCAGATGTGTTTTCAGATGAGCGATCGACTCCTGAGAGTTACAATTACAGATGGATTTTATTTATTGTCTGTCCCTGAAGAATTGACTTAGAACAAGTAAGCTGTAACACAGCAGCTTTTAAAAGCATTTTCATTTCCGTCACTGGATCTTTCTGGAACAATGTAACAGTTGTCTTGCTTGAAAATGTATTTTTTTCCAGCAATATTTGTTGTTGGTGTTTGAGTTCAGGAGGTAGCTGGCTGCGTTTAAATTCCATAGCACTGTGTGAAAAAGGGACAGAGTTAATCCTCAGACACACACTGAGAGCATTGTGTCATTCATGAAGGGGTTAACTAGCCATATTCAACGTCGAAAATGCAGTCCTCCCTCAGTACTGACCCTCCGACAGTGCAGCACTCCCTCAGTACTGACCCTCTGACAGTGCGGCACTCTCTCAGCACTGACTCTCTGACGGTGCGGCACTCCCTCAGCACTGACCTTCAAGCAGTGCGGCACTCCCTCAGTACTGACCCTCTGACAGTGCGGCACTCCCTCAGCGCTGACCCTCTGACAGTGCAGCACTCCCTCAGCACTGACCCTCTGACAGTGCGGCACTCCCTCAGCACTGACCCTCTGACAGTGCGGCACTCCCTCAGCACTGACCCTCTGACAGTGTGGCACTCCCTCAGCACTGACCCTCTGATGGTGCGGCACTCCCTCAGCACTGACCTTCAAGCAGTGCGGCACTCCCTCAGTACTGACCCTCTGACAGTGCGGCACTCCCTCAGCGCTGACCCTCTGACAGTGCGGCACTCTCTCAGCACTGACTCTCTGACATTGCGGCGCTCCCCCAGTACTGGCCCTCCGACAGTGCTGTGCTCCCTTAGCACTGACCTTCAAGCAGTGCGGCACTCCCTCAGTACTGACCCTCTGACAGTGCAGCACTCCCTCAGCGCTGTAGGGTCTGTTCTCTTCTCAGAATAGACTCAGGCACAGCTAGTCCAAAGTAGAACTTTGTTTATTGATTAATATGACATAATAGAAAGGGAGGAGAGGAGCAGGAACAGGCCACATACATCAAGGTGTTCCCCTGTAACTCTTTGGTCACTTGTTTTGGTTCCTCAGTTGCAAGGGACTGGCCGCCTGGGAATAGATAAATGCCCAACATACGAAACAATATAATACTGAGTTTGAACATGTTAAAATGCAGTTATATATTTAAACAGATAAATACCCTTTAGGTGGAGCCACTGGGCGCTCTCTCCATGATGCGTGTATCCAGATCCTCTTCCCCTTTCACTGCTGCTCGACTCTTGTTCCCTCTTCAGGTGGATCCAGATTCCTGACACCTCTGCTGGGAAACAAAACTCAGAACATCTGACAGGTTTTTCCAATAGTCTAACAAAGTGTCGCTTATCAAGTGGCAATCAGCTTTTCACAAACCAATGATTCCAGGCAACTGTATTGGTCTTTCAGTTATTACGTCAAATGGACTCAGACCCGTGGTCCTATTGGGGTTTCTCTGATACGGCGCAGGCCTATTGGGAATGCCTGGGGCCATGGTGTCCCTTCTTGGCGATATTTAGCAAGCCGATCTTTCAGTTCATTCGCTCCACTTGTCCGAATGGGTGATGAGGACAATGTAAGTCCCAGGTGACGTTTAACAGTCTACAGAACTCCTTACAGATAGCTCCTGTGAAATGGGTTCTCTGGCGTAAGTTCTATAAAAGTGCTGTTCTCGTGTCGGAGGTTAACAAGATATGATCCACGGGTATTGGATAACCGTGAAGGCCAGAGTAGGCAGCTCTCACAAGTGGCTTTGTAAGGCCATGTGAAATACCACAGGGCTATTGTGAAACCCTTATGGTAGCCACATCCAGGTGCTGGATCGTAAAGGCAAACCATGGTTGGACCTAAGGTACCAGCAGCACTGAGCAAAATCCATTAGCCATGTCAATGACTGAGAAGTACTTAGCTTCTGGGAAGGTTCCACAACTAGAAGAGCCTTTTGATCAATATACTGATTGACCTTTCTGTAGTCGATGGTCAAACGCCAAGTTCCATTTGATTTTTTTACTGGCCACGCAGGGCTGTTAGACGAGCTATGTGTCTTGACTAGCACGCCTTGAATTTGAGGGGAATTTCACAGTAACTTCATTGCAGTGTTAATGTAAGCCTTACTTGTGACTAATAAATAAACTTTTTGTTTCTCCAGTTGTTGGGTAACTGGTAGGGTGCCGGAGATAAATGTTGGGCTGATAGAATACTGTCTAGTACAGGGGTTCTGGTGAACGAGGCTGGCTCCATCTGGAGTAGGCTGCAATCATTCTTATCTCGGGCCCATGTCAGGTGGTTTGCCCAGTCTCCCTATTTCAAAGGATTGATAGACCACATCACCTCACCCTCTTTAAAGTCCAAAGAAGAGTTTAGCGGAATCAGAACGTCTGCTCCAAGTAAGGCCTGTTGTACCAGTCCCAGTAAAAAGTCTGACAACACCAGGTTTTAGTCCAACCTATTTATTTGATAGTATACTCACAAGCTTAGGTTGGACTAAAACCTGGTGTTGTCAGACTTTTTACTGTGTTTACGCCAGTCCAACGCCGGCATACCCACATCATGAGTACCAGTCCCACCCAGATTCAAATGGTCACTTCATGAGGGCCGAGGTGAATTCTAGTGGGTTTAGTCCGCTGGACTTTTATATTCCCTCCACTTGCCCCTTTTGCTGTTAACCATCAGTCACCCATGGAGAAATGTCTTTTGTATTGCAGTGGTGGTCAGGTTCATTCTGCTCCAGGAGGCAGCCTATGTCTCGATCACCCACCCTCATTGTCACATATCACCCATCTCCTCTCTGTTTCACTAACACAAGAAGGGGGTCTGTGAGGGCGAGGGCAGGCCCTTCTCGTGGCTAGCAACACATCTTGTTGCTCTGCTTGGCATGTCTGTGCCCAGGTGATCTTTTTCACAATAGTGGCCAGTAACCTCTCTTGGCTGGGCCTGTCCTTGGGTCTCCCGACTGCTCGCAGGGCGCGGACTCCCACGTCCTGATCTAGTTAGTTACACCACTCCGCTGACATTGCGAATGTTGTTCCGACTTTGTCCCATTCTGACAAGTGTAACTTCACCATCTTTGCCAATTCTGACTTTAGGCCAGTGACGAGTGCAGCTTTCGTGGGTCCAAAATTGCTGGCACCTTTTGTGCGGGTTGTAGTCTCTTTGCCACCCATCCGGGCATCATTATGGCTATAATCTGAACTCCGTCCCATGAGTAGAGTTGGTAGATAGCTTTGAGGCGATTGAATAGATCCCATGTGTCCATGTCCCCTTTCTTAGGCTGTGGTAGCTCTTTAGACCACTTATCAGTTTTCTCTGGGTCTGCCTCCTGGTGTAGTTGGTGGGTAGGCATACCGGCCTTCACTAATGGTTTTACCATCTGCCGTAATTGTCTCAGTCTTGAACTTGACCCGTTTCTTGAACGCTGCCAGTCCCTTCTGCAGTGTCTCTGTCCTCGCTGGAGTCACTAGAGGACCCTGTGTTTGCTTCTAAGCCGGTCTCTCTGTTCCTTCCCCATCTGTTGCATGCTAGGGTTGCCTGGCCTGCACCCCAGACATGCTCCTTTAGACAGGGTTGGTTCTTTACAAGGTGGGTTCTTTAAATCTCGGTTCTTGGCTTTAAGGGTTTTGTTTTCGCTCTTAAATCCCTTAAATTCCGCTTGTAATTTTTTTTAATTCCTGCTTTTTATTTTTCAACTGTTGGTATACTGCTTGGTTCTTTGCATTGGTTAGAGCTTTCATCCACTCACAGAAACCCTACAGTGCAAAAGGAGGCCACAATCCCATCCAAGTCCTGTCCCCATATCCCTATACATTTACCCGCTAATCCCTCTAACCTACGCATCTCAGGACACTAAGTGTCAATTTTAGCATGGCCAATCAACCTAACCCGCACATCTTTGGCCTGTGGGAAGAAACCGGAGCACCCGGAGGAAACCCACGCACACACGAGAAGAATGTGCAAACTCCACACAGACAGTGACCCAAGCTGGGAATCGAACCCAGGACCCTGGAGATGTGAGGCAGCAGTGCTAACCCACTGTGCTACCGTGCCACCCACAGAGTCCAGACCCTCTTTATCTCATCCAAGGACTACTGTCCTTTGGAGATGCCATACATTTGTTCAATCTCAGTACAGGTTTTGGGCAAGTCAGTTTGCTGTTCTATATATTCTCTTAGCTGCTGCAGGATTTCATCCTGTGGCACATTATGTGGAGCCTGCCCTCCTTTTACTCTGCTTGGTAACTAATTCTGTGAAGGAGTTTTGGTTTGACTTTGGGCTTCTGTCATGGTGATGAAGGGGTTAATGGGTGTCAAGCTTTAGGCTTTCTATCAGGGGGGTCGGAGTCACTTATCACAGATGCTGCCAAAACGAGATCTCTTGGGGGTATCAAGCTGTATGTACCAGTGTGTGCTGGCTTCTTAAGGAGAGAACAACTTGGACAACCGACTGAGAACTTTAGATTAGGAGACGTTCCTTCTGGGTCGTGACGTAGAGGTTCAACGTCCTGGATTCAGTCTAAAAGGCCTTTCACTATCCTGTTCGTAACGCTAAAACTGTTCTCAGAATGGACGCAAGAACAACTGGTCCAAAGTAGAACTTTGTTTATTGATTAACGTGATATAACAGGAATGGAAGAGACTGATTTACTGGACCGAGAGAAAGGGGTACAGACTTGAATTCAAAACCTTGCAGGATTAACTGAACAACAGATAGCTGTACAGGGCATTATAACTTTTTGATTATCTGTGTGTTATGAAATTACAGACCGTGTCCCAAACTTTCAAAAACAGTTCGCAGCTGTCTGATCGTGAAAAACTCGTTTATGCAAAACTTTGCTTGCGTTGTACTTTCAAAGAATGTAGCCAATTTCATCCCAGAATTCCCAGCTGAGTCTAAAATGTGGTAAAGTTAGCTTTAAGGCTTAGTTACAAAGGCAGAAATACTCTAAAATGAAGCCTTTTAACTAAAGCAAGCCGTGCAGAGGATCCCACAGTATAGAGTCTCAAGTCAGCCCTCTTCTAAACTTCAGAGTCGGTGAGTAATTACTGAGGGAGTGCCGCACTGTCAGAGGGTCAGTGCTGTGGTAGTGCCGCACTGTCAGAGGGTCAGTACTGAGGGAGTGCCGCACCATCATGGGTCAGTGCTGAGGGAGTGCCGCACTGTCAGAGGGTCAGTACTGAGGGAGTGCCACACTGTCAAGAGGGTCAGCGCTGAGGGAGTGCCGCACTGTCAGAGGGTCAGTACTGAGGGAGTGCCGCACTGTCAGAGGGTCAGTACAGAGGGTCAGTACTGAGAGAGTGCCGCACTGTCAGAGGGTCAGTACTGAGGGAGTGCCGCACTGTCAGAAGGCCAGTACTGAGGGAGTGCCGCACTGTCAGAGGGTCAGTACTGAGGGAGTGCCGCACTGTCAGAGGGTCAGTACTGACGGTGTGCCGCATTGTCAGGGGGTCAGTACTGAGGGAGTGCCGCACTGTCAGAGGGTCAGTGCTGAGGGAGTGCAGCACTGTCAGGGGGTCAGTACTGAGGGAGTGCCGCACTGTCAGAGGTTCAGTGCTGAGGGAGTGCCGCACTGTCAGAGGGTCAGTGCTGAGGGAGTGCCGCACTGTCAGAGGGTCAGTGCTGAGAGAGTGCCGCACTGTCAGAGGGTCAGTGCTGAGGGAGTGCCGCACTGTCAGAGGGTCAGTGCTGAGGGAGTGCCGCACTGTCAGAGGGTCAGTGCTGAGGGAATGCCGCACTGTCAGAGGGTCAGTGCTGAGGGAGTGCCACACTGTCAGGGGGTCAATACTGAGGGAGTGCTGCACTGTCAGAGGGTCAGTGCTGAGGGAATGCCGCACTGTCAGAGGGTCAGTGCTGAGGGAGTGCCACACTGTCAGGGGGTCAATACTGAGGGAGTGCCGCACTGTCAGAGGGTCAGTGCTGAGGGGGTGCCACACTGTCAAGGGGTCAGTGCCGAGGGAGTGCTGCACTGTCAGAGGGTCAGTACTGAGGGAGTGCTGCACTGTCGGAGGGTCAGTACTGAGGGAGTGCCGCACTGTCAGAGGGTCAGTACTGAGGGAGTGCCGCACCGTCAGAGAGTCAGTGCTGAGAGAGTGCCGCACTGTCAGAGGGTCAGTACTGAGGGAGTGCCGCACTGTCAGAGGGTCAGTACTGAGGGAGTGCCGCACCGTCAGAGAGTCAGTGCTGAGAGAGTGCCGCACTGTCAGAGGGTCAGTACTGAGGGAGTGCCGCACTGTCAGGGGGATAATACCGAGGGAGTGCCGCACTGTGGAAAGTGCTGTCTTTCAGAGAATTTTAACTGAGATTGCTTCTATTCAGGCAGAGTAAAGGAATGATATTGCAATGTTCCAAAACAGCCTGTTCCCTCTAGAAATACAGTCTCTTTTATTTCTTTTATTTGTTCCACAGGAATTACTCATTCTGTTTGTCAGTCTCAGTGCCTTTCATGCCGATGACATTTGGGAAATATCAGCTCACTCTGCTGATCAGGCAGTCTCTATTGGCAGTAAGCTGTCAGTTTTCGACCCGAGTCAGATGTTTGTCAGATTCTCAGCTCCGTGAACCATCTCTGAGCGTTGAGAATGTCCTCAGCAACCCTGAGAGAAGGTTTCTCACTTTAGAATTCACCGGATAATTTCAGGATCAATGACTCGACCCAGTTTGTCGCGCATGATAAATCCGTCTTTATTTCCTCAGGCAGACACCATCGATCAAAGGGAGGCTTTGTGAGCTATCGGTGACTTTGGTTCTGGAGCGTTACGCTCTCCTCAGACCCTGCTGCCCTCTGTCCGCACAGCCCTTTGCTGAGTATCACACACACCAGTTAAACAGGAGTGATGGGGGCTCAATAAATAGCACTGTTCTGAGTGTGGGGCGGGGGGGGGTGTCCCTTCCTCACCTGCACACTGTCTTGTCATCCGTTTTTCTATCCATCCATCTCCCTCTCCCTCTTTTCTGTACCTTTGACCTTCTGTCTCTCTCTCCCCTCCCTCTTCTTCTTTCTCTCCAATCCTTTCTCCCCCTCTAACTTGCTCTGCCTATATTTTCTCTTCTCTCCTCCTCTGCCTTTTTCTCCCAGCCTCATTTCCTCATCTGTCATGTCTACATCAAAGCCCCCCTCACTCTGTCTCTCTGACATCTCAATGCCTCTCTTTGTCATTTATTGATAACTGTATACTCCATCTCCGGCCTGCTCTGTCTCTCTCTCTCTCTCTCTCTCGGCAATTTTTATTTATTCATTCGTGGGACATGGGCGTCGCTGGCTGGCTAGTGTGTGTGTGAGAGAGAGAAGGGCGGAGGAGAGAGGGATTATGAAAGAACAAGAGAGATGATGGGAGGGAAGAACTTAAACAAAAGTATGGAGAGATAATTCAAGCATGACAGTTCAACAAGCAGCTAAAAGGAGAGAGAAATACATTTTATTTTCATTTCCTTGTCCGGCAGTGTTTAATCCATCAGAGATTCCCAGGAAAATCCTTGGCCATGGAGTTAGGCTGCCCTCAAGTGGAGAATTTGGTTTTCAGTGTAGCCAGACCTGTCCATTCAGGAGAGTTACAGTTGAGGTCACTGTGACTACAGAGGAGCCAATACCCAGGAATGGTTCATTGAGCTTGTAATATATCGTAGTGAAGGGAGTCGCCCCCCCCCCTCGCTCTCTCCCTGCCACCAGCACCAGACTGCACTGTGTTCCTCCCACAATCTGCCCTGGAAGCTGGACGTTGTGTTTCCTAACTCTCCGCGAGTCCCTTTCATCCCTTGCTGACCTACGTTGGTCCCCCATCCAGTAACACCTCCATTCAACTCCCTCTATCACCTTGCTCCCCCCCCCTCCACTCCATCCCTCTCCCTCTCTCTCTGTGACCTCCTCCATTCTAACAATCCTCTGCCATATCCGCACTCCCCCAATCCTGGTCTCTTGTGCATTCCCAATTTTAATCACTCTGCCATTTCCGGCCACACTTTCAGCAGCCTGGGCCCCAAGCTCCGGAATTCCCTCTTTAAACAAATCAGTATTCCATCTTAGAGGGCGCAGGTTCCTCCAGAGCGTGCCAACAGAGTCAAGCATCTGGCACTACAAGCAGCCTCTACAGGAAGTGGGGGAGAAGAGAGGCAGGGTAATAGGGGATTCTGTAGTCAGGGGTACAGATAGGCACTACCGTGGCCATCAACATAACTCTAGGACAGTGTGTTCCCTCCCTGGTACCAACGTCAGGATGTCACTGAATGGCTGCAGGGTATGCTGAAGGGAACATAGAACCCTACAGTGCCCAAAGAGGCCCTTCGGCCCATTGAGTCTGCACCGAACACAATCCCACCCAGGCCCTACCCCCATATCCCTAGATATTATACCCACTAATCCCTCTAACCTACACATCCCTGGACACTAAGGGGCAATTTCTTAGCATGGCCAATCAACCTAACCCGCACATCTTTGGACTGTGGGAGGAAACTGGAGTACCCGGAGGAAACCCACGCCGACACGGGGAGAATGTGCAGACTCCACACAGACAGTGACCCGAGCCGGGAATCGAACCCAGGTCCCTGGAGCTGTGAAGCAGCCGTGCTAACCACTGTGCTACCGTGTCGCCTGTCATACTCCCCAGAAGGAGTATGATGAGGCAGAGGTCACAGTATATAAGAACATAAGAAATAGGAGCAGGAGTAGGCCATCTAGCCCTTCGAGCCTGCCCCGCCATTCAATAAGATCATGGCTGATCTGAAGTGGATCAGTTCCATTTTCCCGCTTTCTCCCCATAACCCTTAATCCCCCTGTCTATCAGAAACCTATCTACATGTGACTTAAATATATTCAACAAGGTAGCCTCCACCACTTCAATGGGCAGAGAATTCCAGAGATTCACCACCCTTTGAGTGAAGAAGTTCCTCCTCAACTCTGATCTAAACTGCCCCCCCACCTTATCTTGAGGCTGTGCCCTCTAGTCCTGCTGTCCTTTCTAAGCGGGAAGAATCTCTCTACCTCTACCCTGTCCATCCCCTTCATTATCTTATACGTCTCTATAAGATCCCCCCTCAGCCTTCTAAACTCCAACGAGTACAGACCCAGTCTATTCAATCTCTCCTCATAGGCTAACCCCCTCGTCTCCGGTATCAGCCTGGTGAACCTCCTCTCCACTCCCTCCAAGGCCAATATATCCTTCCGCAAGTGTTGGTACCAATAACATAGATAGAAAGAGGGTTGAGGTTTTGCATCAAGAATTCAGGGGAGTCAGGCAATAGATAATGGAAGGTAACTGAAGCCTGTACTGGGGGCACGAGGCTAAGGAAATGACGGGGAGAAGGGGACTAATTGAAGACACAGTACAATGAATGGAATGACCTCCCCCAATGCTGCGTTTGAATGGATCGAGTTCAGGCTCGGACCAATGGGATGAACGAGTACACTATCAAGGGCAGGAGTCTTAGCAGTGTTGAAGAGCAGAAGGATCTTGGGGTCCGGGTCCACAGGACTCTTAAATCAGCCTCGCAGGTGGAGGATGTGGTCAAGAAGGCGTATGGTGTACTGGCCTTCATTAATCGAGGGATTGAGTTCAGGAGTCAGGAGGTAATGCTGCAACTTTATAAGACCCTTGTCAGGCCCCACTTGGAGTACTGTGCACAGTTCTGGTCGCCTCACTACAGGAAGGACGTAGAAGCTATTGAAAGGGTGCAGAGGAGATTTACAAAGATGTTGCCTGGATTGGGAGGCATGCCTTATGAAAATAGGTTGAGGGAGCTAGGACTCTTCTCCCTGGAGAGACGAAGGTTGAGAGGCGACCTGATAGAGGTTTATAAAATGTTGAGAGGAATAGATAGGGTGGATTCTCAGAGGCTATTTCCCAGGGCTGAAATGGTCGCTATGAGAGGACACAGGTTTAAGGTGCTGGGGAGCAGGTACAGAGGAGATGTCAGGGGTAAGTTTTTCACTCAGAGGGTGGTGAGTGAGTGGAATCGGCTGCCATCAGTGGTGGTGGAGGCAAACTCGCTGGGGTCTTTTAAAAGACTTCTGGATGAGTATATGGGATTTAATGGGATTGGGGGTTATAGATAGGTCTATGGATTGGTAGGTATTGATGTGATCGGCGTACCTTGTGGGCTGAAGGGCCTGTTTGTGCTGTAGTGTTCTATGTTCTATGTTCTAATCAGAAGCAGCAGAGCTGCCACACACTGCACTACCCAGTCTGTATCTGTGTAACTACAGCCCGAACTCAGAGTCAGGACAAATAAGGATCCCCCATGGTGAGTTCAATCAAGACACGGGACTCAAGGCCTTAGCTCATGCACAATGGAACCCTTGCCATTACCAGATACATCCCACCCCTCTCCAGTTCAGGCAGCACCTCTGGCAGGTCGACTGCGTGTGGCATCACTGGAGGCATGAGAGCTGAATGCAGACAGCAGAGGGGGGAACTGTAGGAATTTGGGTTTGTAGTTAGAATGTGGGGAGGGGCTGTGGGCTGGGTGGGGGAGATGGTAGCTGAGGCTGGGAGTTATCGCGGACTCTGAGATTGTACTGCTGTGTTTTTCAGGCTCCTCCTTGCCTTGCCTAGTGGATGTTGTCCCGGTGAAGAATGAAGAGGGGGCTGTCGCCATGTTCATCATGAACTTTGAGGAGCTGAAGGACACGGCGCACAAATCAGAGAGAGGGGACGCTAATCACAGGCTGCCCCAGGATTGGTTCAGTTCCAGTAAGTTTCACACAGCGATACGGTCCTTTTGTCCAATGGCTAACCCTACAGGAGTTGCCTGAAGATGTAAAGGGTGTAAGAAGCTACAAGAGAGATACATCCCCGGGGCAGTAACAGTGAGGTGATTGTCAATTTCTTTATTAATTATTGTAAGGTCAAAGACCCTACCCTATACCTCAGTGAGTAAGATGGCCACAAGGACTGTGACATTAGCAGCATCTCCTAGCCCAGGAATGTGTCAGTTCCAGAACGAGTCAGGGACTGGCTGGACAAAATCCCATCACTCATAATGGAGTAGGAAAGGTTACTACTCTTTATAGTGTCCACAGCGTTTGTTAAACACTCCTTGGACAGGTTTAGCACGGGGTTAGTTACAGAGTAAATCTCCCTCTACACTGTCCCCCATCAAACACTCCCAGGACAGGTACAGCACGGGGTTAGATACAGAGTAAAGCTCCCTCTACACTGTCCCCCATCAAATACCCCCAGGACAGGTACAGCACGGGGTTAGATACAGAGTAAAGCTCCCTCTACACTGTCCCCCATCAAACACTCCCAGGACAGGTACAGCATGGGGTTAGATACAGAGTAAAGCTCCCTCTACACTGTCCCCATCAAACACTCCCAGGACAGGGACAGCACGGGGTTAGATACAGAGTAAAGCTCCCTCTACACTGTCCCCCATCAAATACTCCCAGGACAGGTACAGCACGGGGTTAGATACAGAGTAAAGCTCCCTCTACACTGTCCCCGTCAAACACTTCAGAAGAGGTGCAGCACAGGGTTAGGGGTGGCACAGTGGTTAGCACTGCTGCGTCACAGCACCAGGGACCTGGGTTCAATTTGGGCTTTGGATGACTGTCTGTATGGAGTTTGAACGTTCTCCCCATGTCTGTGTGGGTTTCCTCCGGGTACTCCAATTTTCTCCCACACTCCAAAGATGTACAGGTTAGGTTGATTGGCCCCTGACTGGCAAGTTGGATATGTGGAGTTATGGGAATATGGTCTCCCAGGATGGATACAGCTGGGTGTTAGACACAGAGTGAGTTCCCTCTACCCTGTGCCCCATCAAGAACTCACAAGACAGGTACAGCACGGGGTTAGATACAGAGTAAAGCTCCCTCTACACTGTCCCCCATCAAACACTCCCAGGACAGGTACAGCACAGGGTTAGATATAGAGTAAAGCTCCCTCTACACTGTCCCCATCAAACACTCTCAGGACAGGGACAGCACGGGGTTAGATATAGAGTAAAGCTCCCTCTACACTGTCCCCATCAAACACTCTCAGGACAGGGACAGCACGGGGTTAGATATAGAGTAAAGCTCCCTCTACACTGTCCCCATCAAACACTCTCAGGACAGGGACAGCACGGGGTTAGATATAGAGTAAAGCTCCCTCTACACTGTCCCCATCAAACACTCTCAGGACAGGGACAGCACGGGGTTAGATACAGAGTAAAGCTCCCTCTACACTGTCCCCATCAAACACTCCCAGGACAGGTACAGCACGGGGTTATATATAGAGTAAAACTCCCTCTACACTGTCCCCATCAAACACTCTCAGGACAGGGACAGCACGGGGTTAGATACAGAGTAAAGCTCCCTCTACACTGTCCCCATCAAACACTCCCAGGACAGGTACAGCACGGGGTTATATATAGAGTAAAGCTCCCTCTACACTGTCCCCATCAAACACTCTCAGGACAGGGACAGCACGGGGTTAGATACAGAGTAAAGCTCCCTCTACACTGTCCCCATCAAACACTCCCAGGACAGGTACAGCACGGGGTTATATATAGAGTAAAGCTCCCTCTACACTGTCCCCATCAAACACTCTCAGGACAGGGACAACACGGGGTTAGATACAGAGTAAAGCTCCCTCTACACTGTCCCCATCAAACACTCTCAGGACAGGTACAGCACGGGGTTATATATAGAGTAAAGCTCCCTCTACACTGTCCCCATCAAACACTCTCAGGACAGGGACAACACGGGGTTAGATACAGAGTAAAGCTCCCTCTACACTGTCCCCATCAAACACTCCCAGGACAGGTACAGCACGGGGTTAGATACAGAGTAAAGCTCCCTCTACACTGTCCCCCCATCAAACACTCCCAGGACAGGTACAGCACGGGGTTATATATAGAGTAAAGCTCCCTCTACACTGTCCCCCCATCAAACACTCCCAGGACAGGTACAGCACGGGGTTATATATAGAGTAAAGCTCCCTCTACACTGTCCCCCCATCAAACACTCCCAGGACAGGTACAGCACGGGGTTATATATAGAGTAAAGCTCCCTCTACACTGTCCCCCCATCAAACACTCCCAGGACAGGTACAGCACGGGGTTAGATACAGAGTAAAGCTCCCTCTACACTGTCCCCATCAAACAAAGCAAGCACCAGGCTTTATGTCCAGAGGGATGGAATTGAAAAGTGTGGATGTTAGTTTAAACCTGTATGGAACAGAGATTAATGCACACTCGGAGCACTGTGCATTTCCAGTCTGGAAAAGAAGCAGAGAGGATTTGGCAGCATGATACCAGGGAAGTGTGGCATCGGCACGCTGGGCCACCTTCTCCTTGAATAAAGAAGATTAAAACAGGTCTTTAAAATGATGAAAGGTTTTGATCGGGTGGATACGGAGAAAATGTTTCCTCTTCTGGGGAGAAACATAACTGGAGACCATCAATATATGAGCCACCAAGAAATCCAATGGGAATTCCAGAAGAAACTTCTTCATCCAAACAGTGGTGAGAATGTGGAACTTACTGTCTGACTGTGCCTGGAGTGAATAGAGTAGATTCATTTAAGGAGGAACTGGACAAGGAGATGAGGGAACAGAAGGTTACGGTGATGAGTGTAGATGAGAAGCGGCTCTCGTGCAACATCAGCTCCAGTATGGATTGGCTGGGCTGAATGGCCTGTTCCATAGAATAGAATCATTTCAGTGCAGAAGGCAGCCATTCAGCCCACCAAATCTGCCCTAACTCTTACCCATTCCTACCCCCTAACCTGCACATCTTTGTGGTGTAGGAGGAAACTGGAGCACCCAGAGGAAACCCATGCAGACATGGGGAGAACGTACAAACTCCACACAGTCACACGAGGCTGGGATTGAACCCGGGTCATTGACCCTCTGAGGCAGCAGTGAGAACCACTGTGCCACCATACTTACTGTCCATATATCTACTGAAATATATGAGACTCAATCCCATGGCTCCTCGATCTCACTGACCCTCAATCCCAGTGACCCTCACTCACACTGACCCTCGATCCTGTGACCCTCAATCCCAGTGACCCTCACTCACACTGACCCTCGATCCTGTGACCCTCAATCCCAGTGACCCTCACACACTGACCCTCGATCCTGTGACCCTCGATCTCAGTGACCCTCACTCACACTGACCCTCAATCCTGCTGACCCTCAATCCCAGTGACCCTCACTCACACTGACCCTCAATCCTGTGACCCTCGATCTCAGTGACCCTCACTCACACTGACCCTCGATCTTGTGACCCTCAATCCTAGTGACCCTCACTCACACTGACCCTCGATCTTGTGACCCTCAATCCTAGTGACCCTTGCTCACACTGACCCTCGATCCTGTGACCCTCAATCCCAGTGACCCTCAATCCCAGTGACCCTCACTCACACTGACCCTCGATCCTGTGACCCTCAATCCTAGTGACCCTCACTCACACTGACCCTCGATCCTGTGACCCTCAATCCCAGTGACCCTCACTCACACTGACCCTCGATCCTGTGACCCTCAATCCTAGTGACCCTCATTCACACTGACCCTCGATCCTGTGACCCTTGATCCTGTGACCCTCAATCCCAGTGACCCTCACTCACACTGACCCTCGATCTTGTGACCCTCGATCCTGTGACCCTCAATCCCAGTGACCCTCACTCACTGACCCTCAATCCTGTGACCCTCGATCCTGTGACCCTCAATCCCAGTGACCCTCACTCACACTGACCCTCGATCCTGTGACCCTCGATCCTGTGACCCTCAATCCCAGTGACCCTCACTCACTGACCCTCAATCCTTTGACCCTCAATCCCAGTGACCCTCACTCACTGACCCTCAATCCTTTGACCCTCAATCCCAGTGACCCTCACACACTGACCCTCAATCCTAGTGACCCTCATTCACACTGACCCTCGATCCTGTGACCCTCGATCCTGTGACCCTCACTCACACTGACCCTCGATCCTGTGACCCTCGATCCTGTGACCCTCACTCACACTGACCCTCGATCTTGTGACCCTCGATCCTGTGACCCTCACTCACACTGACCCTCGATCCTGTGACCCTCACTCACACTGTCCCTCGATCCTGTGACCCTCACTCACACTGACCCTCAATCCCAGTGACCCTCACTCACACTGACCCTCAATCCCAGTGACCCTCACTCTCACTGACCCTCGATCGCACAGTTCTCTGATGTTTGCTGCCATTGATATTTAGTGCCCTCCAATCGCAGGCCAATAACCCGTCTAATGAGGTGTTTGATTGTTTCTCTCTCCAGGTCGAGGGAGGAGTTTTAAGCTGAAGCTTCCATCTCTTCGCACGATGACCTTGAGCCAGCAGTCTCTGGCCAAGGAGGGTTCCGACGCTGCGATCGATGACCAGTCAGACGGTGACTCGTTGGCGATGAAGGATTTCCGAGGCCCTTTGAGTGAGAACTGCGTCCAGCCAGAGGCCGGCGAGAGAGAAGCCCTGATCGAACTGAGCAATAAACCCGACGTTCAGACTGTCCCTGATCCCGTGGGCCATCCGTCTCCCAGCCAGGAAGAGGGCCGCCTGGACCCTGATCTCCGCTACACCAACACAAAGCTGACACACGTCCAATCCCAGGACAGTTTCCACAGCATCAGACGAGCGTCTTCAGTCGATAACATTGAGCTGATGAGGAGTAAATTTGAGACGAAATTCAGGGAGAAAAGAATAAGTTCAGGTGCGATTGGAATTACTAAACCCTATTGATAGAGTTTGAAAGATTAAGCGTATTTCAAATCAAATGGTGATGAAGATTAGTTCATTTATAAATATCTCACTGGGATGCTGTTTAAATCCACAATGATGGGACTGAAGGCCTCTCCAGCCCCTGTCCACATGGACTCAATAGGGAATGAGGTTGGTCTTCCAGCTTCCTCTTGGGCTCAGGACAAAGTGGTGAAATAGACTCAGACTGGTAAATACACCCAGAGGGAAATAATCACACAGATGTAACGGGGAGGAATTCAGTGGGATTGAGGGTCAAGGGATCTTGGAGATTTGGAAATTTTGGAATTTTACTCTGTATCTAATCTCATGCTGTATCTGTCCTGGGAGTGTTTGATGGGGGACAGTGTAGAGGGAGCTTTACTCTGTATCTAACCCTGTGCTGTACCTGTCCTGGGAGTGTTTGATGGGGACAGTGTAGAGGGAGCTTTATTCTGTATCTAACCCTGTGCTGTACCTGTCCTGGTGTTTGATGGGGGACAGTGTAGAGGGAGCTTTACTCTGTATCTAACCCTGTGCTGTACCTGTCCTGGGAGTGTTTGATGGGGACAGTGTAGAGGGAGCTTTATTCTGTATCTAACCCCGTGCTGTACCTGTCCTGGGAATGTTTGATGGGGACAGTGTAAAGGGAGCTTTACTCTGTATCTAACCCCGTGCTGTACCTGTCCTGGGAATGTTTGATGGGGACAGTGTAGAGGGAGCTTTACTCTGTATCTAACCCTGTGCTGTACCCATCCTGGGAATGTTTGATGGGGAACAGTGTAGAGGGAGCTTTACTCTGTATCTAACCCTGTGCAGTATCTGGATCAACACTGATGGATGTAAAGTCAGTTACAGAATAACAGTCGGGTTATCGGTGCTGCTCTCTCCCTCTCTCTCTCTCTCTCTGGGTGCTCTCTCTCTCTCTATCTCTCTGGGTGCTGCTCTCTCCCTCTCTCTCTCTCTCTGGGTGCTCTCTCTCTCTCTCTATCTCTCTGGGTGCTGCTCTCTCCCTCTCTCTCTCTCTCTGGGTGCTCTCTCTCTCTCTCTCTCTCTGGATGCTCTCTCTCGCTCTCTCTCTCTCTGGGTGCTCTGTCTCTCTCTCTCTCTGGGTGCTCTCTCCCTCTCTCTCTCTCTGGATGCTCTCTCTCGCTCTCTCTCTCTCTGGGTGCTCTGTCTCTCTCTCTCTCTGGGTGCTCTCTCCCTCTCTCTCTCTGGATGCTCTCTCTCTCTCTCTCTCTGGGTGCTCTCTCTCTCTCTCTCTCTGGGTGCTCTGTCTCTCTCTCTCTCTGGGTGCTCTCTCCCTCTCTCTCTCTCTGGATGCTCTCTCTCGCTCTCTCTCTCTCTGGGTGCTCTGTCTCTCTCTCTCTCTGGGTGCTCTCTCCCTCTCTCTCTCTGGATGCTCTCTCTCTCTCTCTCTGGGTGCTCTCTCTCTCTCTCTCTCTGGGTGCTGCTCTCCCTCTCTCTCTCTCTGGATGCTCTCTCTCTCGCTCTCTCTCTCTCTGGGTGCTCTCCCTCTCTCTCTCTCTCTCTGGATGCTCTCTCTCTCGCTCTCTCTCTCTCTGGGTGCTCTCTCTCTCTCTCTCTCTGGGTGCTGCTCTCCCTCTCTCTCTCTCTGGATGCTCTCTCTCGCTCTCTCTCTCTCTCTGGGTGCTGCTCTCTGTTTCTCTCTCTCTGGGTGTTGTCCGGTTTTAATAACCTCCGTTTTTTCCAGGCGGTTCGAAGAATCTGAAGCCATATCTGTTAAACTCCACGTCGGACTCAGATTTGATGAAGTATCGAACCATCAGCAAGATCCCTCAAATCACCCTCAACTTTGTGGATTTTAACCCTGACGTTATCCTTACGCCTTCCCCGACCGAGATTGAAATCATCGCCCCCAGCAAAGTGAAGGAGAGAACCCAGAACGTCACCGAGAAAGTTACCCAGGTACACACTTGACTGCCTCCCCACCAGCCGTGCCTGCTTGCTGCCCACTCTCTGCCCCTTCACTGCCTCCCTGCTGTGCCCTTCTTGCACCCCGGTTCCCTGCCTCCTCACTGGCCCCGAAGCCCCGGGACACAGTAAGTTTATTCAAATATTTTAGCCGGAATTTTCCAGCCGGACTCGCCAGCAGGATTTTCCAGTCCCGCCGACAGCTCACCTCCCCGTGGCGGGTTTCCTGGCTGCGTGGGGTGGGGTTCAGCGGGAAATCCCATTGACGGCAGCAGGACAAGAGGAACCCCCATCACCAGCCAGCCGTGCATTGTCTCCCACCACCAGAACCACAGGGTGGGGGAGGCCAGAAAGTCTCCGTAAATTCATGGAAAGTGAGTACCGCTGGCTTGGCCGGAATTGTTCCCCATTCCTAATCGGGAGAGCCCCTCTTCCCAAATAACTACAATCCACATGATTGAGCAGGAATTCTCAGAGCAGGGTTCACAGGCGCGTTCGAACCCTGCCAGCCCCTTCATTACGATCTGACGTGGGACCAGGAACATGTTGTGTGAAGTTAGACAATGTTTGAAATCGCGGTTACCCACTTGGAGAATAAAGCCACAGTCTTAAACAAGCAAAGCAAACTTTACAAAGTCAAAACTGTAAAACAATGCCTACCTTATACTCTAACTTTCAGAATTAACATGAGGTAAACGTGAACTGACAGGCACACACTATGTAGAACATTACAGCGCAGTACAGGCCCTTACGTGGCACATTAAATGCAGATGTGACCAATTCAGATCCCACAATTTCTCAGCAGCGCACCCAGACATCAGTGACCATGGTGAGCCACAAAATCTCATTAAAGTTCTGTCTCCCTCTTGAGGGATGTCAGCTCTTTACTTTGAATTCTCTTAGTCATCATTTTGCCTTGGGAGTGCCTCAGTGACTGCTGGCCTCGACATCACCTCCCCTCAACCACACCTCCCCTCCCAGGGGCTCAATCTCTTCTCCTGAGATTGCATTTTGCATAATCCTACACTACTGCCTCTAATTACTGGCTTAATCCAACTCTTTTGCAGTTCCCTAGCTTCACTGAGCCAGTATTGTTGCCTCGTTACACCTAACTCCAGTCCCCTGGCTGCACTGGATTTTCAGAAGCTCGCAGGACTCCCGCGCTGCCCCTCCCAATATTCCCCCGTCCCCCCTCACTCACTATGTTCCCCCCCACATCCCTTCCACCACTGCTGTTTTTCACACCCAGAAGACACTGTGTCTGTCAAACGAAACTAAAAGCATCTCAGCCCCGATACAGAGCCAGTTAGCCAGCGGTTGTCTAAGGCAGGCCGATTGGGAGAGTGTTTGGTGGGACAGTTTCAAACAGTGTGACCGCCCGTGAGAAAACAAAACCAGGGACACCCCAAACCAGGGGCGGGTTCTTCGTGGAATCGAGGGGCAGTGCCAGGGGGCTGGGACGGTGAGAAGGGAGGGTGGGGTGGGAGCAGGGGATGGGGGAAACAGTGAGGGTGGCGGGTGAGGGGGTGGGGAGAGGAGGCTGATGCTTCCTGAACAATAATCCACGGAACAGAAGAATCGAGTTTTGTGCAAACGGCCAATCTCCCTGTTGGGGAAATCCTGTGACTCCTTCTCCATCTTGTGGCCGTGGTAGGGAACAGCACGGAGAGGAGACTCCCAGCTCACTGCACGGAATATCCCGTGGAAATATGGGATAAGTAGAACCCAGGAAGAAAAAACTGGTGATGGAACCGTTTATTGTTTGTTTATTGAATTATTAGTGTACAATACTGGACAGTTATCACCCTGGAGTAAC
This sequence comes from Carcharhinus amblyrhynchos, assembly GCF_965287045.1. Classification (NCBI taxonomy): domain Eukaryota; kingdom Metazoa; phylum Chordata; class Chondrichthyes; order Carcharhiniformes; family Carcharhinidae; genus Carcharhinus; species Carcharhinus amblyrhynchos. The sequence goes on from NW_027650606.1 coordinate 52,166, forward strand.
GGGAGCTTTCTTCTGTACCTAGCAGGACAGCACAGGGAGCGGTATGGTACATGGGACTGAACAGGGGGGAGAGGGGTATATGGGACTATATGGGGGAGAAGGGAGTGGGGGGGGGAGAGGGGTATATGGGAATATACAAGGAGGAGAGGGGTATATGGGACTAAACAGAGAGGAGGGGGTTTATGGGAATATACAGGGAAGAAAGGGGTATGTGGAAACATACAGAGAGAAAAGGGTGTATGGGAATATACAGGGAAGAGCGGGGTATATGGGAATATATAGGGAGAAAAGGGGTATGTGGGAATATACAAGGCGGAGAGGGATATATGGGACTGAACAGAGAGGAGAGGGTATATGGGAATATACAGGAAGGAGAGGGGTATATGGGAACATACAGGGAGGAGAGGGGTATATGGGAACATACAGGGAGGAGAGGGGTATATGGGAACATACAGGGAGGAGAGGGGTATATGGGAATATAAGGGAGGAGAGCGGTATATGGGAATATAAGGGAGGAGAGGGGTATATGGGAATGTACAGGGAGGAGAGGGGTATATGGGAATATAAGGGAGGAGAGGGGTATATGGGAATATAAGGGAGGAGAGGGGTATATGGGAATGTACAGGGAGGAGGGGGGTATATGGGAATGTACAGGGAGGAGAGGGGTATATGGGAATATAAGGGAGGAGAGGGGTATATGGGAATATAAGGGAGGAGAGGGGTATATGGGAATGTACAGGGAGGAGGGGGGTATATGGGAATATATGGGGAGGAGAGGGGTATATGGGAATGTACAGGGAGGAGAGGGGTATATGGGAATATAAGGGAGGAGAGGGGTATATGGGAATATAAGGGAGGAGAGGGGTATATGGGAATGTACAGGGAGGAGAGGGGTATATGGGAATGTACAGGGAGGAGGGGGGTATATGGGAATATAAGGGAGGAGAGGGGTATATGGGAATATAAGGGAGGAGAGGGGTATATGGGAATATAAGGGAGGAGAGGGGTATATGGGAATGTACAGGGAGGAGGGGGGTATATGGGAATATATGGGGAGGAGAGGGGTATATGGGAGTATAAGGGAGGAGAGGGGTATATGGGAATATAAGGGAGGAGAGGGGTATATGGGAATGTACAGGGAGGAGGGGGGTATATGGGAATATAAGGGAGGAGAGGGGTATATGGGAATGTACAGGGAGGAGGGGGGTATATGGGAATGTACAGGGAGGAGGGGGGTATATGGGAATGTACAGGGAGGAGGGGGGTATATGGGAATATATGGGGAGGAGAGGGTATATGGGGTTCTCAAATAGTAAATCTTTGCATTCTAACATAACTTTCATATTCACTGGGGATAGGGAGAGCCGCATTCAGCCCATGTCCCCACATGTTCCGGAAGGGTTTGTCCCCTGTAGTCCATTCACACAGAGTCTCCATTTGCCCATTCATTGACAAGGTTTTAAAAAACTTTTTTACTCCACCCTTGAAGTTCCAAAGCCGGTGTTCAGGATGGACTGGACAGATCCGAATCCGCCTCCTTTCCTTGCTCCAAAAACCACATTCAAATCCCGACTGCGTCCAGTTCATGGTCCCAACAAGAGTGACCAACAAGATCCAAGCTGCCAAGATAAGGCGCTGCACCCCATCTTGGGCTGGATCTTAGCCAAAAGGCCAAGAACAAGTCATTGACAAGATTTTTTTTAACATTTTATTATTTATTTGCAAAGTAGAGGAGAGTGTGAACGCAGTCCCCTTGCTGCAACACATTTTGTAGTTGAGTGTGGGGAGGTGATGGTCTAGTGGCATTATCACTAGACTATTAATCCAGAAACTCAACTAATGTTCTGGGGACCCAGGTTCAAATCCTGCCAAGACAGATGGTGAAATTTGAATTCAATAAAAAACATCTGGAATTAAGGATCTACTGATTCCATGAAACCATTGTCGGAAAAACCCATCTGGTTCACCAATGTCCTTTAGGGAAGGAAATCTGCCATCCTTACCCGGTCTGGCCTACATGTGACTCCAGAGCCACAGCAATGCGGTTGACTCTCAAATGCCTTCCAAGGGCAACTGGGGATGGGCAATAAATGCTGGCCCAGCCAGCAACGCCCATGTCCACGAATGAATAAAAGAGAAATCCCGCATTTGGAGACATTGCAGGTGTCAGCAAGCCTGAGGTGCAATGGGCTAAGCCTCGTCCTGGGTGAACCTTTATTTTTTCAAAAAATGTACTTTTTTAATAAGAAATCTGCAGGAACATTCCAAAATGGCCATCGCACAAAGTACGATAATATTCAGGCACTTTGCACACTCTGGGTTACTTCAGTACAGCCAAAGAAACTTTACAGATATTTAACAATGGTCCTTACAAATGGCGTTAAAATAGTTAAAGGTTGTCTGTATAGAACAACCTTCAGTACAACTGAGAGAGATGTAATATTCACTGTATGCACTCAGTGAGTCATTCAGTCTGCCCCCTCTTGGTTCAATTGTGGTTGAAAGGTTTTAGACAGCAACCTCCCTCCCATTGTACCTCTGTGTCAGCTGCCACAGGCTTGACTGTGTCCCCCGGTGCGTAGTCCTGGGCTTTGAAATCTGTGGAATTCACTGACAAGTTGCCATAGTGCGAACAAAAGCTATTGGTTGATTAACACTCTGCGGTGAGCTGCTGGCCTTACCCGCTCTGCCTATCTACATAATGCCAGTCTTTTCTTAGCTTCCCTCTTCTGTACCCAAGCCAGCTCGCAGTTGCCAACAAAAGCCACATTTGCAGCAACGCCCATATCTCCAGAGTTCTTGTCTGGAAATGTAGCAAACGTTGTGAGTGATGACAGAAAGGCAGTGTTATTTCCGTGGTGTATTTTTATCAGCCTACAGCATTGCAACCTCGGGAAAATAATCAAGAAATTCGGCCAACCAGCTGGCTGCCCCAAGGCGGTTTGGGCAGGGTTCCTCGGACCTGTCCATTCCCCCAATAATCCCAAACTTTCCTCAGCTACCCAGACAGGAGAACATTCTCCCTAAGCAATCCAATTATTTTAGAACCATAGAAAATTCCAGCTCAGAAACAGGCCTTTTGGCCCTTCTTGTCTGTGCTGAACCATTTTTCTGCCTAGTCCCACTGACCTGCACTTGGACCATATCCCTCCACACCCCTCTCATCCATGAACCCGTCCAAGTTTTTCTTAAATGTTAAAAGTGAGCCCGCATTTATCTGGCAGCTCATTCCACACTCCCACCACTCTCTGTGTGAAGAATCCCCCCTAATATTCCCTTTAAACTTTTCTCCTTTCACCCTTAACCCATGCTCTCTGGTTTTTTTCTCCCCTAGCCTCAGTGGAAAAAGCCTGCTTGCATTCACTCTATCTATACTCATCAAAATCTTATACACCTCGATCAAATCTCCCCTCATTCTTCTACGCTCCAGGGAATAAAGTCCTAACCTATTCAATCTCTCTCTGTAACTCAGTTTCTCAAGTCCCAGCAACATCCTTGTGAACCTTCTCTGCACTCTTTCAATCTTTTTAATATCCTTCCTGTAATTAAGTGACCAAAACTGCGCACAATACTCTAAATTTGGCCTCACCAGTGTCTTATACAACCTCACCATAACATTCCAACTCTCATACTCAATACTTTGATTTATAAAGGCCAGTGTACCAAAAGCACTCTTTATGACCCTGATGTGCACTTTCCAGGGTGACAGGGGAGCAGAGGGAGACTGCAGCCTGTGGGGGGAGAAAACATGACCATCAAATGGGAGCGACACACCGGGAAAGATGTACTCGGGGGCCCCCCGCGACGGGGAGAGAGAGAGGGCAAGAGAATCCGAACCCACACTCATTGGCAGGGTGAGCAATCTGCCTGGGAGCTACCTCCTAATTGCCCATTTCCATACTCACCACTCTGCAAAGGGAGTCAGTAACAGCTCGAATATCTCAGCAACCCCGCTGGGTGAAGTGGTTCCAGCTGGCGGGGCGCGGTCCGAGTGGACACCCCATGATAGAGAGTCCCTCAGAGACAGAAGCCCAAAGTGTAGTATCTCCAAAAACAGGGTCCCACCAAGCGGATAAACAATTTATGAGAGGGACGCAGCTAGCTACAGAGACTGACGCAGAGACACTCCTAACCAACCCGGGTTCGGCCCCAGGAGACGTGCGCTACCCTCCAATTAGCCTAACAGTGCACGTGACCCTCTGGGGCGTGCTCCCACGCAGTGGAACGTTCCGGAGAGATCTAGTCATTCAGTGTCTCGGGAAGCCTTCCGGTGCAGTGTTTGGTTGAGATTGTTGCTGCTGATCAGTCCCCCACTTGGTGACACGGAGCCTGCGGCACCGTTTGGTTCCTGGGCCCTGGGAGGAGGGAGACTCCATTTCCATTTCCCTCAGTTGAGGCCATTTTGTTTTTCTCTTGGTTGAGTGTCTCTGAGTGAGGTTCCAGGGAGTCAGCGTGCACTCCTGCTCATTGCTCCAGCCCCACATCTATCCTGACTGCATCCGTGGCAGATTTATGCCCGATTGCAGAGAGCTGTGATTCGATGATGATCGAGGGACAATTTTTTCACACACAGAGGGTGGTGAGTGTCTGGAACAAGCTGCCAGAGGTAGTAGTGGAAGCAGGTACAATGTTATCTTTCAGAAAGCATTTAGATAGTTACACGCGTACAATGGGTATAGAGGGATATGGGCCAAATGCGGGCAATTGGGATTAGCTTAGGGGTTTAAAACAAGGGCAGCATGGACAAGTTGGGCCGAAGGGCCTGTTTCCATGCTGTAAACCTCTAAGACTCTTTGATTCTTGCAAAAACAGCTGAATAAGACAGATCTTCGAATCAAAGAATCTCAGTGCATTAGAGGAGGCCATTTGGCCATCATATTTGGGTTGGCCCTTTGAACATACAGACATACAAGTCATGAGCAAGAGTAGGCCCCTCAGAAATATTCAGATTCTTCTTCCACTATATTCCGATAATGTGGAGATGCCGGCGTTGGACTGGGGTGGGCACTGTAAAAAAATCTCACAGCACCAAGTTAAAGTCCAACAGGTTTATTCGGTAGCACGAGCTTTCGGCGCTCTGCTCCTTCATCAGGTGAGTGGAGAGTTGGGTTGACAAACAGGGCATGTACAGACACAATTGCAAGATAATGGTTGGAGTGCGAGTCTTAACAGGTAATCGAGTCTTTACAATGCGAGTGGAGAGAGGGTTAAGTACAGGTTAAAGAGATGTGAATTGCCTCTAGCCCAGGACAGTCAGTGAGACCCAAACAAGTTGTCGGGGTTACAGATAGTGTGACGTGAACCCAAGATCCCGGTTGAGGCCATCCTCGTGTGTGAAACTTGGTTATTAGTTTCTGCTCAGCGACTCTGCGTCATCGTGTGTCTTGAAGGCCGCCTTGGAGGACGCTTACCCGATGAGGCTGAATGCCCGTGACCGCTGAAATGATCCCCGACTGGAAGGGGACATTCCTGCCTGGTGATTATCGAGCGGCGCCCATTCATCCGTTTTCGTAGCGTCTGCGCCTTTCACACTTTGACCATCCCAGTTAAGATTGGGGAAGTTGAAATCACTGACCTTCTTATTTTTACACTTGTCTGAGATTTGTCTACATATCTGTCTCCCTGTCTGGGGGGACGGGAGTGGGGAGGGGGCTTTGGTACAGTCCCAGCAACAATGTTCTTTTAATGTTCCATCTACGTGGCCTCAACTGAGGAGGCTGCTAAGATATCATCGCTCCTCAGTGCAGTAACTGATTCCTTGATCAATATTGCGATGCCACCCCCTCTTTTACACCCACCTGCTCCCTGACCTTGCCTGAACATTCAGAATATTGAGCTGCCGGTTCTCTCTCCCTATTAACCATGTCTCTGCGATGGTAAAAACATCACACTCCCATGTGTTAATCAACAACCTCCGTTCATCTGCTTTAACCATAAAACTCTTTGCAACTTAAAACAATGGAATCCAGCCTCACTATATTCCCTTCACTCTGCCTTCCAGACCGACTTGGTTTAGAACATAAGAAATAGGAGCAGGAGTAGGCCGTCTAGCCCTTCGAGCCTGCCCCGCCATTCAATAAGACCATGGCTAATCTGAAGTGGATCAGTTCCACTTTCCCGCTTTCTCCCCTAACTCTTAATTCCCCTGTCTATCAGAAACCTATCTACCCGTGACTTAAATATATTCAGCGAGGTAGCCTCCACCACTTCAACGGGCAGAGAATTCCAGAGATTCACCACCCTTTGAGTGAAGAAGTTCCTCCTCAACTCTGTTCTAAACGGCCCCCCCCTTATCTTGAGGCTGTGCCCTCTAGTCCTGCTGTCCTTTCTAAGCGGGAAGAATCTCTCTACCTCTACCCTATCCATCCCCTTCATTATCTTATACGTCTCTGTAAGATCCCCCCTCATCCTTCTAAACTCCAACGAGTACAGACCCATCTTAGTCTACATTTGGCTGTGCATCACCCCCCTCCCCCACTTCCCAGCCCCTGTAATGTACCTCCACTCTGTCTCCTATTTCCCCTCAGGTTAAAACACGTTTAACAACCTCAAAACACCCCCAAAGTGTGTTCCTGTCAGTTAAGTATTTGAAAGTGTTGTCAATTAGAACTTGGACCCACAACCTGATGATTCATAGACAAGAGAGCACCACTGAGTGAGTCACTGGTGACAGCAACCCTTGATGGGGAAAAGATCATCAGCGAGGAAATTCTTTGAATGGTGCTTTGGGAATTTAATCAGAATCCCAAACATACCCACTGGATTTTGTTCTGAGTTGAGAATTTCTTGGGCGTTGCTCTCAATGTAAGATGGTGAACAGAGCAACGCAAACTCCAGCCACTCTGACAGGTCAATAGCAGCAGAACAATGGCAGCTCGGAGAATGTTCACACTCTCCCACACCAAACCCCCTCATGTCTGATCTAAAGAGACAGTTCATGTGGCAGTGCAGCATTCCCTCAGCACTGAGTGACCCCAGAGGGGAAATTCAGAACGCAGTGGGGCTGGGAGGGGAGAGAATTTAATGTCTCTCCCCGTCCGTGCCAGGGAGGGGAGTTTGGAGTTGAGTGAGCTGTTTGATCAGGTGAGAGGGCAAAGGGTGGAGGCCACGCCATCTTCACAACTTCCCCAACCTGCACCCTGGGTAGGAAGGGTAACATTTCTGCCAAATGAAATCCTTTAGTCGCCTCATGCTGCCGCTCAGATATTGGTGTGTGGGGGACCTCGCCATCCGGGAAGGAGTGGGGGCAGGGGGGTTGTGTGGAAGGGGGAGGGTGGGGGAGGTAGCAGGGGGCTGTTCAGAGAAACCTGTC
>NW_027650607.1:0-59425 GCF_965287045.1 Carcharhinus amblyrhynchos
CCCTCCATTCCCTCTCTCCCTCCTCCCCTCCATCCCTCTCTCCCTCCCTCCCCCCTCCATCCCTCCCCCCTCCCTCTCTCCATCCCTCCCCCCCTCCCTCTCTCCCTCCCTCCCCCTCCATCCCCCCCCCTCCCCTCCATCCCTCCCCCTCCCTCTCTCCCTCCCTCCCCCTCCATCCCTCCCCCTCCCTCTCTCCATCCCTCCCCCCTCCTCCCTCCCTCCCCCTCCATCCCTCTCTCCCTCCCTCCCCCTCCATCCCTTTCTCCCTCCCTCCCTCCCCCTCCATCCCTCTCTCCCTCCCTCCCCCTCCATCCCTCTCCCTCCATCCCTCTCTCCCTCCCTCCCCCTCCATCCCTCTCTCCCTCCCTCTCTCCCTCCCCCCCTCCCCCTCCATCCCTCTCTCCCTCCCTCCCCCTCCATCCCTCTCTCCCTCCCTCCCCCTCCATCCCTCTCTCCCTCCCTCCCCCTCTCCCCCCTCTCCCCCTCTCCCCCCTCTCCCCCCTCTCCCCCTCTCCCCCCTCCATCCCTCTCTCTCTCCCTCCCTCTCTCTCTCCCTCCCTCCCCCCTCTCCATCCCTCCCCCCCTCCATCCCTCTCTCTCTCCCTCCCTCCCCCCATCCCTCTCTCCCTCCATCCCTCTCTCCCTCCCCCCCTCTCCATCCCTCACTCTCTCCCTCCCTCTCCCTCCATCCCTCTCTCCCTCCCTCCCCCCTTCTCTCCCTCCCCCTCCCCCCTCTCTCCCCCCTCCCTCCTCCCTCCCCCCTCTCTCCCTCCCCCCCCCCCTCTCTAACCCTCCCTCTCTCTCTATCCCTCCCTCTCTCTATCCCTCACCCTCTCTCTCTCTGTCTATCTGTCCCTCTCTCTCTCTATCCCTCCGTCTGTCTGTCTCTGCCTCCCTCTCTCTCTAACCCTCCCTCCCTCTCTATCTCTGCCTCCCCCTCCCTCTATCCCTCCCTCTCTATCTCTGCCTCCCTCTCCCTCTATCCCTCCCTCTCTATCTCTGCCTCGCTCTCCCTCTATCCCTCCTCTCTATCTCTGCCTCGCTCTCCCTCTATCCCTCCCTCTCTATCTCTGCCTCCCTCTCCCTCTATCCCTCCCTCTCCCTCTCTATCTCTGCCTCCCTCTCCCTCTATCCCTCCCTATCTCTGCCTCTCTCTCCCTCTATCCCTCTCTATCTCTGCCTCACTCTCCCTCTATCCCTCCCTATCTCTGCCTCACTCTCCCTCTATCCCTCCCTATCTCTGCCTCCCTCTCCCTCTATCCCTCCCTCTCTATCTCTGCCTCCCTCTCCCTCTATCCCTCCCTATCTCTGCCTCTCTCTCCCTCTATCCCTCTCTATCTCTGCCTCCCTCTCCCTCTATCCCTCCCTCTCCTTCTATCCCACCCTCTCCCTCTATCCCTCCCTATCTCTGCCTCCCTCTCCCTCTATCCCTCCCTATCTCTGCCTCCCTCTCCCTCTATCCCTCCCTATCTCTGCCTCCCTCTCCCTCTATCCCTCCCTCTCCCTCTCTATCTCTGCCTCCCTCTCCCTCTATCCTCCCTATCTCTGCCTCTCTCTCCCTCTATCCCTCTCTATCTCTGCCTCACTCTCCCTCTATCCCTCCCTATCTCTGCCTCACTCTCCCTCTATCCCTCCCTATCTCTGCCTCCCTCTCCCTCTATCCCTCCTCTCTATCTCTGCCTCCCTCTCCCTCTATCCCTCCCTATCTCTGCCTCTCTCTCCCTCTATCCCTCTCTATCTCTGCCTCCCTCTCCCTCTATCCCTCCCTCTCCTTCTATCCCACCCTCTCCCTCTATCCCTCCCTATCTCTGCCTCCCTCTCCCTCTATCCCTCCCTATCTCTGCCTCCCTCTCCCTCTATCCCTCCCTATCTCTGCCTCCCTCTCCCTCTATCCCTCCCTATCTCTGCCTCCCTCGATCCCTCCCTCCCTATCTCTGCCTCCCTCTATCCCTCCCTCCCTATCTCTGCCTCCCTCTCCCCCATCCCTCCCTCCCTATCTCTGCCTCCCTCTCCCCTATCCCTCCCTCCCTATCTCTGCCTCCCTCTCCCCCTATCCCTCCCTCCCTATCTCTGCCTCCCTCTCCCCCTATCCCTCCCTCCCTATCTCTGCCTCCCTCTCCCCCTATCACTCCCTCCCTATCTCTGCCTCCCTCTCCCCCTATCCCTCCCTCCCTATCTCTGCCTCCCTCTCCCCCTATCCCTCCCTCCCTATCTCTGCCTCCCTCTCCCTCTATCCCTCCCTATCTCTGCCTCCCTCTCCCTCTATCCCTCCCTCCCTATCTCTGCCTCCCTCTCCCTCTATCCCTCCCTCTCTATCTCTGCCTCCCTCTCCCTCTATCCCTCCCTCTCTATCTCTGCCTCCCTCTCCCTCTATCCCTCCCTCTCTATCTCTGCCTCCCTCTCCCTCTATCCCTCCCTCTCCCTCTCTATCTCTGCCTCCCTCTCCCTCTATCCCTCCCTATCTCTGCCTCTCTCTCCCTCTATCCCTCTCTATCTCTGCCTCACTCTCCCTCTATCCCTCCCTATCTCTGCCTCACTCTCCCTCTATCCCTCCCTATCTCTGCCTCCCTCTCCCTCTATCCCTCCCTCTCTATCTCTGCCTCCCTCTCCCTCTATCCCTCCCTATCTCTGCCTCTCTCTCCCTCTATCCCTCTCTATCTCTGCCTCCCTCTCCCTCTATCCCTCCCTCTCCTTCTATCCCACCCTCTCCCTCTATCCCTCCCTATCTCTGCCTCCCTCTCCCTCTATCCCTCCCTATCTCTGCCTCCCTCTCCCTCTATCCCTCCCTATCTCTGCCTCCCTCTCCCTCTATCCCTCCCTATCTCTGCCTCCCTCTATCCCTCCCTCCCTATCTCTGCCTCCCTCTCCCCCATCCCTCCCTCCCTATCTCTGCCTCCCTCTCCCCCATCCCTCCCTCCCTATCTCTGCCTCCCTCTCCCCCTATCCCTCCCTCCCTATCTCTGCCTCCCTCTCCCCCTATCCCTCCCTCCCTATCTCTGCCTCCCTCTCCCCCTATCCCTCCCTCCCTATCTCTGCCTCCCTCTCCCCCTATCCCTCCCTCCCTATCTCTGCCTCCCTCTCCCTCTATCCCTCCCTCCCTATCTCTGCCTCCCTCTCCCCTCTATCCCTCCCTCTCTATCTCTGCCTCCCTCTCCCTCTATCCCTCCCTCTCTATCTCTGCCTCCCTCTCCCTCTATCCCTCCCTCTCTATCTCTGCCTCCCTCTCCCTCTATCCCTCCCTCTCTATCTCTGCCTCCCTCTCCCTCTATCCCTCCCTCCCTATCTCTGCCTCCCTCTCCCCCATCCCTCCCTCCCTATCTCTGCCTCCCTCTCCCCCTATCCCTCCCTCCCTATCTCTGCCTCCCTCTCCCCCTATCCCTCCCTCCCTATCTCTGCCTCCCTCTCCCCCTATCCCTCCCTCCCTATCTCTGCCTCCCTCTCCCCCTATCCCTCCCTCCCTATCTCTGCCTCCCTCTCCCTCTATCCCTCCCTCCCTATCTCTGCCTCCCTCTCCCTCTATCCCTCCCTCTCTATCTCTGCCTCCCTCTCCCTCTATCCCTCCCTCTCTATCTCTGCCTCCCTCTCCCTCTATCCCTCCCTCTCTATCTCTGCCTCCCTCTCCCTCTATCCCTCCCTCTCTATCTCTGCCTCCCTCTCCCTCTATCCCTCCCTCTCTATCTCTGCCTCCCTCTCCCTCTATCCCTCCCTCTCTATCTCTGCCTCCCTCTCCCTCTATCCCTCCCTCTCTATCTCTGCCTCCCTCTCCCTCTATCCCTCCCTCTCTATCTCTGCCTCCCTCTCCCTCTATCCCTCCCTCTCTATCTCTGCCTCCCTCTCCCTCTATCCCTCCCTCTCTATCTCTGCCTCCCTCTCCTCTATCCCTCCCTCTCTATCTCTGCCTCCCTCTCCCTCTATCCCTCCCTCTCTATCTCTGCCTCCCTCTCCCTCTATCCCTCCCTCTCTATCTCTGCCTCCCTCTCCCTCTATCCCTCCCTCTCTATCTCTGCCTCCCTCTCCCTCTATCCCTCCCTCTCTATCTCTGCCTCCCTCTCCCTCTATCCCTCCCTCTCTATCTCTGCCTCCCTCTCCCTCTATCCCTCCCTCTCTATCTCTGCCTCCCTCTCCCTCTATCCCTCCCTCTCTATCTCTGCCTCCCTCTCCCTCTATCTCTGCCTCCCTCTCCCTCTCTGCCTCCCTCTCCCTCTATCTCTGCCTCCCTCTCCCTCTATCCCTCCCTCTCTATCTCTGCCTCCCTCTCCCTCTATCCCTCCCTCTCTATCTCTGCCTCCCTCTCCCTCTATCCCTCCCTCTCTATCTCTGCCTCCCTCTCCCTCTATCCCTCCCTCTCTATCTCTGCCTCCCTCTCCCTCTATCCCTCCCTCTCTATCTCTGCCTCCCTCTCCCTCTATCCCTCCCTCTCTATCTCTGCCTCCCTCTCCCTCTATCCCTCCCTCTCTATCTCTGCCTCCCTCTCCCTCTATCCCTATCTCTGCCTCCCTCTCCCTCTATCCCTCCCTCCCTATCTCTGCCTCCCTCTCCCTCTATCCCTATCTCTGCCTCCCTCTCCCTCTATCCCTCCTCTCCCCCCCTCTCCCTCTATCCCTCCCTCTCCCCCTCTATCCCTCCCTCTCTCTCTCTCTATCCCTCCTTCTCTGTCTATCCCTCCCTCCTTCTCCGTCTATCCCTCCCTCCCTCTCTCTCTATCCCTCCCTCTTTCTCTGTCTCCTCCCCCGGACTCAGTCACTCCGCCTTGAACTTGCCCCTGTCTCTGCCCCTGTCTCTGAGCCTCTCTCTGTCTGCCTCTCTCTCTCTGAGCCTCTGTCTGTCTCTCTGAGCTTCTCGCAGCCCCGGAGCGGCCCCCAAGGCAGCGGGGAGGGGAGGGGGGGACAGGAGCTGGAGGCAGCCCAGGGCTGGGGGCTGTCAGGAGGATCGCAGCGGCCGCTGGAGGCTGCCCCAGCCCCGGGAGCCCCGGACCATGTCCCGCCGCAAACAAGGCAGCAAACCCCAGCACCGCAGCGAACTGAGCCGTGAGTACAGAGGGGGGTGGGCGAGAAAGGGGCAAAGAGGCGGCACAGGGGGGCAAAACCGGGACACCTCCGGCTGCAAAAGATAGAGTTAAAAAATCTAAAGCAGAAACGAAAGGAAGGAAGGGGGCAGAGAGAGGGGGGAGGAAAATTGGGCGATAAACAGGTTTGGAGAGGTGCTTTTAACCCTTGCTGCACCGTCACCTTGTGTGAGCACAAGTGCAAGCAGGTTTTGGGTGGGGGGGGGATTTGACCTTAAAAGCTTGGTGCTGGCCTTTTATCTGCCTTTTATCTGAGTGAGGGTTAACTGAGAGAGAGAGGAAATATTTAATTTGCTAAGCACGCATTAGATTTTAAGAGTCCAGTTTGAGTATTAAGACAGAGATTAGTTGGCCTTCTAGTCAGAATGAAATTTGGTATCTAAACTGCTAGTCCTGTAATGAATTTGCCAGTTAAACTCAAAGAGGAAGTCTTGGCAGTTGGGGGGGGGTTATAATTCTCTAATCCTCTCTCTCTTCCTCTTAACTGTGGATGCCAGGGTGCCTAGGCACACGGGTACATGACCCCCCTCGCTGCCCACCCCCCCTTGTCATTTAACCTCCTCTTAAGGGTCCTCCCCTGTGCTATCTGCCCGTCCCTAGATAGTCTTGGCACGCCAGCCTGCCCGCCAACTTTTGAGATACCCCTGCCTCCGTCTCGTCTCGGTGGGCAGAGAGTTGGGAATAACCTGGGCCTATAAAAGAATACAGGTGGCACGGTGGTTAATATCACTGCCTCACAGCACCAGGGACCCGGGTTTGATAGCGACCTTAGTTGACTGTCTGTGAGGAGTTTGCATGTTTCTCTCCGTGTCCGTTTCGTCCAACAGTCCGTGACTCTTGCATGTTAGGTGGATTGGCCATGCTAAATTGCCCCTTAGTGTCCAAAGATGAGCAAGTTAGGGGGATTGGCTATGCTAAATTGCCCCTTAGTGTCCAAAGATGAGCAAGTTAGGTGGATTGGTCATGCTAAATTGCCCCTTAGTGTCCAAATGTGCAGGTTAGGTGGATTGGCTGTGCTAAATTGTCCTTACTGTCCAAAGATGTGTAGATTAGGGGGATTGGCCGTGCTAAATTGCCTCTTAGTATTCAAAGATGTGTAGATTAGGGGGATTGGCCATACTAAATTGTCCCTTAGTATCCAAAGATGTGTACATTAGGGGGATTGGCCATGCTAAATTGCCCCTTAGTGTCCAAAGATATGCATTTTAGGGGGATTGGCCATGCTAAATTGCCCCTTAGTGTCCAAAGATATGCATTTTAGGGGGATTGGCCATGCTAAATTGCCCCTTAGTGTCCAAAGATATGCATTTTAGGTGGATTGGCCATACTAAATTGTCCCTTAGTGTCCAAAGATGTGCAAGTTAGGTGGATTGGCCATGCTAAATTGCCCCGTTAGTGTCAGGGGGCGTTAGCAGGGTAAATACTTGGGGATAGGGCCTGGCTGGGCTTGTTGCGGGTTCAATGGATCAAATAGCTTTCTTCTGTGCTGTAGGGACTCTACGACTGTCACAGATCCAAGAAGGTGGCTCGCAGTACCTTCCCAAAGGGTAATCAGGGGTGGGAACAATTAGTAGGGCTTTCCAGCAACACCCACCTCCCATAAAAGGAAGAAAAACTTCCATCGCTTAGTAGCGGCCGTGTCCCCAGTTGCCCGAGACCCGTCCAGCTCACTCCCTGCTCTTTTAAAGCCGGTCATTCAAATCTTTTGACCCGGCCTCTGTTCACCTGCCTCACTCCCCCCACACCCCCCAACCCTGCTTGACTTGAATTGACCCCCCGCTTGTCTGTAATGTTGGGGGGGTGGTGTGGGAGGGGGGGGGTAACCCCAGGGCTGCAGGCCAGAGCGGTAGTCAGGAGGTGTGAGGACAGGCAAAAGGGGTTGGGTTTTAACAAGAGTGGGAAGAGTGCAGCGATGTTGGGGGTGTGGGGTAGGGGCGGGGGGTGGTGTTGGGGGGGCAGGTCACAGGGCTGGAAGAGGTTACAGCGACAGGGGGCTTTATGAGAGTGTGCGTGAAACTCTATGTCTGATTCCACGTGTCGACCATAGGATTTTACAAAATGTACCTGTGTTAAAGGCGCTATATAAATGCCGGTTGCTGTTGTTGGTGTGACCACTGTTTGATGAGGGGATCATTGCAATGCTCCCTGTGATGCATTTTAATATATTGTCCGTGCCCCCTTCCTGGCAGCCTTGGAAAGCGTCGCCAGGCCCAGCTGGGAGTGGCTCGGTGGGTTCAGGGTGGTGTCAGCACAGGTTCAGGATGCACCATGGCCTGTTTGCGACCCTCGACCCGCGAGATTACAATCCCAGCCAGACCCTATCCTGCAAGGAGCGACACTAAATTTCACTCCCCCCTACCCCGGATTCTCACAGGTTCGATTCCCGGGTCTGTGTGGAGTCTGCATGTTCTCCCCATGTCTGTGTGGGTTTCCTCTAGGTGCTCCGGTTTCCTCCCACAGTCCGAAAGATGTGCTGGTTAGGTTGCATTGGCCGTACTAAATTCTCCCTCAATATAGCTGAACAGGCGCCTGAGTGTGGCAACTCGGGGATTTTCACACTAACTTCATTGCAGTGTTAATGTAAGCCTGCTTGCCACACTAATAAATAATGGGACAGTGGTTAGCACTGCTGCGTCACTGCCCCAGGGGTTCGATTCCCAGCTTGGGTTACTGTCTGTGTGGAGTCTGCACTTTCTCCCCATGTCTGTGTGGGTTTCCTCCGGGTGCTCCGGTTTCCTCCCACAGTCCAAAAGACATGCTGGTTAGGATGCATTGACCCTGCTAAGTTCTCCCTCAGTGTACCCAAACAGGCACCTAAGTATGGCGACTAAGGGATTTTCAGAGTAACTTCATTGCAGTGTTAATGTAAGCCTACTAATAAATGAACTTTAAACTTAAATTCCGAGGCCCTTTTTAATCATAAACTGATTCTTTTGAGGTTGGAAGTGGGGGTTCGAATTGGAAACATACTGGAGGTGCCCAGAGGAATGTGTGAGCAATAGGACAGGGGAAATGGGGGATACTTTTTGTTCCCTGGTTTCTAGGTGACTCCCCTCCCCTCTTGTGGTTGCGTATCAGGGGTACAAGGCTTTCACGCTGACCAGGTTTCTTTATAAACCTAGAATCGTAGAATCCTACAGTGCAGAAGGAGGCTATTTGGCCCATTGAGTCTGCACTGACCATAATCCCATCCAATCCCTATCCCCTTAACCCCGTGTATTTACCCTGCTTACCCACCCCCCACCGTTACTAAGAGGCAATTTAGCATGACCAATCAACTAACCAGTTCGGACTGCGGGAGGAGACGGAGCACCCGGAGGAAACCCTCGCAGACACGGGGAGAACATGCAGACTCCACACAGACAGTGACCCAAGGGGGAATCGAACCCGGGTCCCTGGCACTGTGAGGAGGCAGCAGTGCTAACCCACTTTGCCACCATGCCTCATCTGGTCACTGACCTGAGGGGGGTGGATAGAGAGACACCTTACACGTTCCCTACCTGTGCTATTTTCTGTGCAGCAGATACTTAAATTTAATGGGAGTGAGGGGGTGACTGTGGTGTGGATCACCCTCTCACTCAGGAGGTAGTAGGTTCGAGTCCTGCTCCTGTGCCCTTGGGCACACAGCCCAGGTTGATCTTCTGGACTCGAGGGGTGCGCCACAGTGCCTCGGGTGTCAATCTCCTCCCCCTGCTGCCCACTCAGGTGGTATAAAGCGTTGCTTCAGAGAGAGGCACAGCCTCAAGATAAAGGGGGGGCGGTTTAGAACGGAGTTGAGGAGGAACTTCTTCACTCAAAGGGTGGTGAATCTCTGGAATTCTCTGCCCGTTGAAGTGGTGGAGGCTGCCTCGCTAAATATTTTTAAGACGCGGGTTGATAGGTTTTTGATAGGCAAGGGGAATAAGGGTTATGGGGAGAGGGCGGGAATGTGGAACTGAGACACGACAGATCAGCCATGATCTTATTGAATGGCGGGGCAGGCTTGAGGGGCTAGATGGCCCTATTTCTTATGTTCTTATGAGAATTCCCCCACATCCCAGTGTCCCAAGTTGTATGCTAATCCCTCAATCAGTACCATTGAAGTAAAGGATCTGGTCTTTATCGTGTTGCTGTTTGTGGGTGCTTTCTGTGCACTTCATAGAATCCATACAGTGCAGATGGAGGCCATTCGGCCCATTGAGTCTGCATCGACAGCAAATCCACCCAATGTTTACCACACTAAGCCGTCTAATTTACACATCCCGGGGCAATTTAGCATGGCCAATCCACCTAACCTGCATGTTTTTCAAAACTGTGGGAGGAAACCGGAGCACCCGGAGGAGACCCACGCAGACACGGGGAGAACATGCAGACTCCACACAGACAGTGACCCAAGCTGGGAATCGAACCCAGGTCCCTGTGAGGCAGCAGTGCTAACCCCCGTGCCACCATAGCCGCCCGGCGGTACCATATTACACGCAAGGTATCTCCAATACGTGTGACGTAAGCAGAAGTGATTTGCTAAGCTCCGTATCGAGGAAGAGGGAGATCAGAGTTTCCCCCCAGACCTTTCTTTGCTCCCTCGGAATCCCAGCCCCATGGCCTTTGACCTCTTCTGGCCTCCCCTGTGGTCAGTTTGGGCTTTGTTGCTGTTTGTTGATGTCAAAGGAGTGACTTGTCCAGGGCTTGGTTGGATAAGGCCTGAGAGTAATGCTTTCTGTTCATCTGAACTTTCAAATACTAATATTTAAAGTTTATTTATTAGTCACAAGTAAGGCTTATATTAACACTGCAATGAAGTTACTGTGAAAATCCCCTAGTTGCCACACTCCAGCATCTGTTCGGGTACACTAAGGGAGAATTTAGCATGGCCAATGCACCCTACGCCTTTCGGACTGTGGGAGGAAACCAGAGGAAACCCATGCAGACATGGGGAGAATGTGCAAACTCCACACAGACCCAAGCCGGGAATTGAACCCAGGTCCCTGGCGCTGTGAGGCAGCAGTGCTGACCACTATGCCAGCTGCGCCACCCATGTGAGACTCACGGAGATGAGCATAAACTAACATACCTCCCCGCACACGCACACACACGGCTACCCAGCATCACTGGGGAAAGAGGAAGGGAGGACTGAGATGAGGGCAGCGCAGTGGTTAGCATGGCTGCCTCACAGCACCAAGGATCCAGGTTCGATTCCCGGCTTGAGTCACTGTCTGTGTGGAGTTTGCACGTTCTTCCCTTGTCTGTGTGATATAGGGGCCTGGGTGGGATTGTAGTCTGTGCAGGCATGATGGGCCGAATGGCCTCCTTCTGCACTCGTTCTGGAGATTCTACGATTCCAAAACCTCCAGACTTCCTCCTCACTTGGACCTCAGGATGTCAGGGAGGTCTGCGGGAATGGCTGAAGGGTCAGAATTTGGGTGATTTGAGTTTTGCGATCCACCTATTCAACCTTTTGTTTTTGCCCAGAGGGTGGTGAGGGTCCGGAATGCGCTGCCTGGGAGGGTGGTGGAGGCCTTGCATCCTTTCAAAAGTACCTGGATGAGTGCGTCACAACATGTGGTCCAAGCACTGGTTAAATGGGAGGTGAGGCGGTTCTCGCTGGTGCAGATGGGCTGAAGGGCCTCTTCCGCACCGTGCGAATCCCTGAATTCTGGCCCCCTTGAACCTTCTCGATCTGACGCACATTGATTGGGGTTTTTTCAGCCACTTGGGCTCTTAAGCTCTGGAAATTTCCTTTGGAAACCTTGTTGCCTAATGACCTTGGGGTGGATACAGACCTGTCAACAGCACCGGTAGTCACAGGGGGATGGGGAGCGGTGTGAGTGTCACACAAAGAGGGTATGATATCGGCCAGGATGTATTAGGTTAAAGCATGGGCGGCAACCCTGATGTTAGCTAGTCTGTTTGTGCGCAGTGATCGATTTTCCCAGACCGAGCTCCTTATAGTAGCAGGAACAGGATGGTATTTCAGCTTCCATTTTATCTTTTAAAAAAAATTCTTCCTCGTCACCTAATCCCTCACTTTAGATGCCGTCCCTCCTCCGCTCACTGCCACTATGCCCCCCCCGCCCGATGCCAAAACCTTGCCCTAACACGAAGGTAAGCAGATGTAACTCGGGATCGATCCACTGGGGAATCTTCTGCAGGATTGCCCTGAAGCGATTCACCTGACACCCTCCCAGTGGGGGGTGGAGGCAAGGCCCCTGCTCTCCAGTCATTCCCCAGG
This sequence comes from Carcharhinus amblyrhynchos, assembly GCF_965287045.1. Classification (NCBI taxonomy): domain Eukaryota; kingdom Metazoa; phylum Chordata; class Chondrichthyes; order Carcharhiniformes; family Carcharhinidae; genus Carcharhinus; species Carcharhinus amblyrhynchos. Next base: position 11,274 of record NW_027650607.1, read on the forward strand.
CAAGGACTCTCGTTTTTGACTGCTTCATCTGAGCAAGAGGAAGCTCTGGAGCCAGATCCGCCCGTTCGGCATCATCACGGCCGATCCTCCACACTAACGCCACCTTCCTGCACTGCCACCCGTATCCCTCGTTCCCCCTTAGCATTGCAAAAAAAATGTCTTGATCTCTCCTAACCTTGAAAAAAGTCAACAACCGAGCACTCACCCCCTGGAGTAGGGCATCCCAAAAATTAACAACTTTCCTGGGTGACAAAGACTCTTTGTGTCTAAATCCAAAATGGCCAACTGTTCTGCACTCCCCAGGCAAGGCTTGGCGAAGTAACCTCTCAGCATCAATGGCGGCACGGTGGTTAGCACTGCTACCTCGCAGTGCCAAGGATCCGGGTTCAATTCCAGCCTCGGGCGACTGTCTGTATGATGTTGTCTCCCTGTGCCTGCATGGGTTTCCTCCCACACTCCAAATATATGTGATGGGTTGGCCATGTTAAATTACCCCTTAGTGTCCAAAGATGTGTGGGTTAGATGGATTGGCCATGCTAAATTGCCCCTTGGTGACCAAAGACATGCTGTTTAAGGGGATTGGCCATGCTAAATTGCCCCTTGGTGACCAAAGACGTGCTGTTTAAGGGGATTGGCCATGCTAAATTGCCCCTTGGTGACCAAAGACATGCTGTTTAAGGGGATTGGCCATGCTAAATTGCCCCTTGGTGACCAAAGACATGCTGTTTAAGGGGATTGGCCATGCTAAATTGCCCCTTGGTGACCAAAGACATGCTGTTTAAGGGGATTGGCCATGCTAAATTGCCACTTAGTGTCGGGGGATTAATAGGCTAAATATGTAGTGTTACAGGCATAGAGTCGGAGTGGGATTGTTGTTGGTGCAATGGGCCGAATGGCCTCCTTCTGCGCTGTAGGGGTTCTATGGAAACCCCATCAAGAATAAGAATCTTATACATTTCAATGTCCTCTGCATGTGTGGGAGCCCAGTCGTAAACACATCAATATAAAGGTACATTTCATAGGCCTGAACTTTCCGTCTGTTGAGCACTCGCACTTGGCGGGCCCCAGAGTGGACGCAAAAGGTGTCGCAGGCTGTGAGTGATCCCAGGATGTGATCTCCCACTTGTTGGCCAATTAGTGGGCCACCAGCAAGAACTATGCACTGGGCAAGGCTCAGCGCTGTTGGGGAGATTGAGAAAGGACGGGCAGTGAGAAAATGGAGAGGCGATGGCCTAGTGGTATTATCACTGGACTCTTAATCCAGAAACTCAGCTAATATTCTGGGGACCCGGGTTCGAATCCCACCACAGCAGATGGTGGCATTTGAATTCATTTAAAAAAATTTAGAATTAAGAATATACTGAAACCATTGTTGGAAAAACCCATCTAGTTCACTAATGCCCCTTTAGGGAAGGAAATCTGCCATCCTTACCCAGTCTGGCCTACATGGGACTCCAGAGCCACAGCAATGTGGTTGACTCTCAACTGCCCTCCAAAGGCAACTAGGGATGGGCAATAAATATTGGCCCAGCCAGCGACACCTGTGTCCCACAAATGAATTTAAAAAAAAATGGGAGGGAGGGGCTGGTATTCCCAGTGAGGTTAGTTGACTGAAATATTGCCTGAGTGCGCTCTGAGGTTGGGACGCGTTCCATACATTTCCCGTGATTTCATTCTCCCCACCTCCTCCTGAGAAAGCTAAATTCTGGCCATAGAATGGTACAGCACAAAAGGAAGCTTCCCAAATTCAACTGAACCTGAAAAATCTATAATCACAATTTCTGCCCCCCTGCCTCCCAACTCCTCTTTTCCCCACAGCCCTGCACAAGGGGCAGCGTGGCGGCACAGCGGTTAGCACTGCTGGGTCACAGTGCCAGAGACCCGGGTTCGATTCTGGCCTCGGGTCACTGTCTGTGTGGAGTTTGTACATTCTCCTCCCAAAGACCAAAGATGTGCGGGTTAGATGGATTGGCCATGCTAAATTGCCCTTCAGTGTTCAAAGATGTGTGGGTTAGGTGGATGGCCATGCTAAATTGCCCCTTACTGTCCAAAGATGTGCAGGTTAGATGGATTGGCCATGCTAAATTGCCCTTCAGTGTTCAAAGATGTGTGGGTTAGGTGGATGGCCATGCTAAATTGCCCCTTACTGTCCAAAGATGTGCAGGTTAGGGGGATTGGCCATGCTAAATTTCCCTTAGAGTTCCAGGCTGCAGAGGTTAGAAGGATTAGGGGGGTAAATATGTAGAGTGCTGGGGATAGGGGCTGGGTGGGATTGCGGTGGGTGCAGACTTGATGGGCTGAAGAGCCTCCTTCTGCACTGTAGTGATTCTATGATGCTGACAGGCAAGAGGTAGCGGGGTAACCATGGTCACGGCCCACACTCTGCACACACGCTCAGAAGTAGGTTAGAATATGAAACTAAAGTGTGAAAGCTGTTACAGAACGCATAGAGGATCCTCAGATTTCTGATTGCGATTGCTAAATTTTAGAAGCCACTGGTTAGGCCTCACTGCTCCAATTTGGGGCAGCAGACTCGAGGGAGGCACGTCGAGGCCTGGAGAGGGGGGGAGTGGTAGGATTCACCAGAACGGTTCCAGAGATGGGCGGGGGGGGGTGTGGGGGAACTTTGGTTAACGTGGGAATTGTTCTCCTCAGAGCAGAGAAGGTGAAAGAGAGATTCAGTAGAGGTGTTCAAAATTATGAAGGGGTTTTATTCTGAGTAAATCAGGACAAACTGTTCCTACTGATAGGAGAATCAGTTACCAGGTTGTTGGGAGGGGGGAGGGCACAGATTTAAGATCAAATCAGCCAAAGATACAGAGGAATTTATTTAAACGCGGAGTTGTTGTGATCTGGAAGGTGCTGCCTAAATGGGCTTTGAAAGCAGGTTCAATAGGAACTTTCAAAAGATAATTGGATAAATACTTGAAAGGGGAGGAAAGTTAGAATCACAGATTCCCTACAGTGCAGAAGGAGGCCATTCAGCCCATCGAGTCTGCACTGACCACAAACCCACCCAGTCCCTATCCCCATAACCCTACGTATTTACCCTGCAAATCCCCCCGACGCTCAGAGGCAATTTCGCACAGCCAATCCCCCTAACCCGCACATCTTTGGATTGTGGGAGGAAACTGGAGCACCCAGAGGAAAGGAGACACGTTAGATGGGTGAGCCATGGTAAATATGTAGAGCGATGAAGCAAATTCGAATTTGCTTCAATGAGTACCAGGGTGTAGAGACAAGCCCGCCTCTGAGTGAAGTTCAAATCCCACTCATGATGTGGAGATGCCAGTGTTGGACTGGGGTGGGCACAGTAACAAGTCTCACAACACCAGGTTAAAGTCCAACAGGTTTGTTTGGCAGGGCGAGCTTTCGGAGCGCTGCTCCTTCATCAGATAGTGGGACTCAAGTCCCACTCGAGAGACCTCAAGCACCAAACCTGGGCCAACAACCTCTCTCCGGTACCGAGGGAGTGCTGCACTGTTGATAGTGCCGTCTCTCAGATGAGACGGTAAATCTCAAAGGAAGGCAGACACTAATACTTTACTTTGGGGCGGCACGGTAGCACACTGGTTAGCACTGCTGCTTCACAGCTCCAGGGACCTGGGTTCAATTCCCGGCTCGGGTCACTGTCTGTGTGGAGTTTGCACATTCTCCTCGTGACTACATGGGTTTCCTCCGGGTGCTCCAGTTTCTTCCCACAGTCCAAAGATGTGCGGGTTAGGTTGATTGACTATGCTAAATTGCCCCTTAGTGTCCTGAGATGCGTAGATTAGCGGGTAATAATTATGTAGGGATATGGAGGTAGGCCCTGGGTGGGATTGTGGTTGGTGCAGATTTGAATGGGCTGAAGGGCCTCTATCTGCACTGTAGGGTTCTATGAAGAAAATCTCTCACAAGAAGGATTGGGAGAGTTCTCCCGAGTGTCCAATCTCTCAGTCAGCTTCACAAAAAGCAGATTAACTAGTCGTTATCAGATTGTTGCTTCTGAGAATTTAGCTTTTTATTATTCACTCGGGATGTGGGCAACCTCTGACTGGGGTCACTATTTACTGCTCATCCCTAATTGCCCCTTAATCTTTTAAGATTCAATCACATTGCTGTGGCCCTGGAGTCATGTGTAGGCCAGACCAGGTAAGGATGGCAGATTTCCTTCCCTAAAGGATATTGGTGAACCAGATTACAGCAATCGACAATAGGTTACCATTTCATACCATTTCTGCAGTGCAGAAGGAGGCCATTCAGCCCATCGAGTCAGCACCGACAACATCCCACCTAGGCCCTATTACTATAATCCTACATATCCATCCCGCTAATCCCTCTAACCTATGTATCCTGGGACTCAATGGGACAATTTGGAATGGCCAATCAAGATTCGTAGTGAATTCAAATTTCACCATCTGCTGTGGTGGGATTCGTCCCCCAGAGCATCACCCTGGGTCTTTGGATCACTAGTCCAGCGACAATACTACTATGCAAATATCTGGAATTAAGAATCTACTGATGACTGTGAAACCATTGTTGATTGTCGTAAAAACCCATCTGGTTCACTGGTGTCCTTTTAGGGAAGGAAATCTGCCGTCCTTATCTGGGCCTGGCCTAGACGTGACTCCAGAGTCACAGCAATGTTCTGTTCTATTCTATGATTTTAGCTGGCGTGGGCCGAATGGCCTCTGACTGTGTTGTGGCTTCTGTATGGTTTCTATTAACACTCACTGTGTTAAGAAAATGTTCTTCCACATCTTTTCCCCTCATGTCTCTGACCCCAAAGCTCAAATCTGTGTCTCCATGGTCCTTGTAGTCCATCGGCTGCTCCCCCCCTCTGAGAGAAAGCTGACTGGGGCGAGGATGAGAAGGTGGAATCTCCATGAATAACCTCAGCCAGGCTGGGAATTGAACCCACGCTCTTGGCCTTACTCTGCATCACTGACCAGCCGTCCAGCCAACTGAGCTAAACCAACCCTCATGAACTAATGGAAGCAGCTTTGCTTTGTCAACCTTCTCCAAGCCTATATTAATTTTGTACGTCAAATATCACCTCCATCTCCAGTCGCTGCAAGGAGTACAACTTTTGGGTCGGAACTGTGGCACAGTGGTTAGCAGTGTCTCACAGCGCCAGGGACCCGAGTTCAATTCTGGCCTTGGTGACTGTCTGCGCGTTCTCCAAGTCTCTGTGTGGGTTTCCTCCGGGTGCTCCAGTTTCCTCCCACAGTCCAAAGATGTGCAGGTTAGGTGGATTGGCCGTGCTAAATTGCCCTTAATGTCCAAAGATGTGTAGGTTGGGTGGATTGGCCGTGCTAAATTGCCCCTTAATGTCCAAAGATGTGTAGGTTGGGTGGATTGGCTGTGCTAAATTGCCCCTTAATGTCCAAAGATGTGTAGGTTGGGTGGATTGGCCGTGCTAAATTGCCCCTTAATGTCCAAAGATGTGCAGGTTGGGTGGATTGGCCGTGCTAAATTGCCCCTTAATGTCCAAAGATGTGTTGTTAGATGGGTTGGCTACACTAAATTGTCCCTTAGTTTCCAAAGATGCGTAGGTTAGGTGGTCAATTTCTTGTCAATTTCCCATTTCAATCAGGCTCCTGTGACATGTCACTTGGTCGGAGGCGCTAGATAAATGCAAGTTATCGTGGTTGTTGTCGAGTCATCTCTGTTAGGATTCCGAGGGACCAAATGTGGGAGAAAGAGGCTGTAGGTGGGAGGCCGGTTTACGAGATGTAAACGGAAGAATCTAGTGTGCAAATGGTTAATGAAGGGGCTGGTTGTGGACCAGGCTAAAGTGTTGACCAATGGTGTCTTGGGAAGGGTCTGGGGGGAAGAGGTTACTGCAGAATGTGATGTTTGAACAGGGTAGGAGGTCGAAGGTGGGGAGTTTGGAATAAGCAGGAGGGAAGTTGGGGAGGACACCGTGGAAAGATTGTACTTAAAGATCAAATGCAAATGCTTGATTATCTTAAAAAAAACGTAGCCAAATTTCACCTCTCGTCCACTCTGATGGGATGGAAGTCGGTATTCTCCAACTTCAGGTCACGTGTCTGCTATCAGCTCCCATCAGAAATTTAGGCCCAGGCTCATTGGGAGATTGTGTAACCCATCGGCCTAGCTGGTCGACCTGCCACTCAGCCTGAGTTTGTGGTGGAGTCTGCTAGGCCTGACTTGGGCCTGTATGCTGGGCCCTGAGCTCTGGACCTGCCTTGGGCCTAGTAATCTGGGCTTGGGGCCTGAATCAGTGCCGGCATGCTTATCCCTGAGTCTGGAGTCAAGTCTGCTAGGCCTCGCTTGGGCCTAGGGCCTAGGCTTGGGGGCTTGTACCTGAGACAGGCCATGAGCATGGCGGACAGGGCATTCAGAGGCCGCAGAGTGAATTATATAGTTCTGCTGGCCAAACATTTATCCCTCAGCCTCTCTGGTTATTAGAAGATTGGAAGCAACCACAGCAGGAGGAGGCCATTCAGCCCATTATGCTGTTCTACCATTTAATAAGATCATGGCTGATTGGATTGTGCCCTTAAAGCCATTTTTCTTGTTTGCCCCCTGCCCTGATTGCCTTGCCAATCAAAAATCTGTCGTTCTCAGCCTTGAACAGGTCCAATGACCCAGCCCTCCCCCCTGCCCTTCTCAACCTCTTGAGAGAAAGAGATACCCCCTCACCTCCACATAGAACGGGAGACCCCGTATCTGTTATCCTTTCCCCCTAGAAACACCACCTCAGCATCTGTCAGGGCCCCTCAGAATCTTATCTATTTCAATAAAATTCCTATCTGTATCTGTAACACTGCACCCTCTCCTTTCCTTCTCCCCTATGTACTCTATGAACTGTATGTTTTGTCTGTATAGGGCGGCACCATGGTTAGCACTGCTGCCTCACAGCGCCACGGACCCAGGTTCGATTCCCGGCTTGGGTTACTGTCTGTGTGGAGTTTGCACATTCTCCCTGTGTCTGTGTGGGTTTCCTCCGGGTGCTCCGGTTTCCTCCCACAGTCCGAAAGATGTGCTGGTTAGGGTGCGTTGACCCGAACAGGTGCCAGAGTGTGGCAACTAGGGGATTTTCACAGTAACATTATGGCGGTGTTAATGTAAACCTTATTTGTGCCACTCATAAATAAACTTTACAAACTTCATATAGCGCGCAAGAAACAATACTTTTTACTGTATCCCAATGTGACAATAATAAATCAGGTCAAGCGGGAAGGGCTGAGTGATATTTCCACCCTTCTTTCTGCAGGTGAGGACGCAGAGTTGGATGAGGCCTCAGGCCAGAAGGTTGCCATGGCGTCGCAGCCCGGCCTACGGAACCAGGACCTCCTGACGTGCGGGCAGTGTGGCCGCCATTTTCTCCTTAGCAACATCCTCGGCTTCATTGAGCACAAGAAAAGCCGCTGCCAGCGTCCGTCGCGGCTCCGGGAGTCCCGCGGGGGTCCGCACTCCCCCCTCACCGCCCAGCAGGCAGCGGTGGACCCTCTGGCGACGGGGGAGGACGGGCCAGTGGCGTGCGTCCCGGAGATTGGAACGGAGGAGAATCCGGCAAGAGGCGAGTGGCTTTTTCTTTCCTGAAACTTAAGTTAACGTTAAGCTGCGTCTGCCGTTGGTTTTTGAATAAATTGAATGGGAATTTTTGTGAAAAACGATGGTGGCACGCTCACCTCGGAATCAGAAGGTTCCAGGTTCAAGCCTCACTTTGAAACCTGAACACCTGATACTCCAGTGCAACACTGAGGGAGTGCGGGGCTGCCTGCGGCGCTGATTGCGGAGCTGACTACCATACTGAGGGAGTGCTGTGCTTTCCGCAGTGGAGTAGTTTTTATTCATCCGTGGGGCATGGGTGTCGCTGTCCGGGCCAGCATTTATTGCCCTTCCCCAGTTGCCCTTGCTCAGAGGGGCTTTTGAGAGATAACCCCATTGCTGTGGCTCTGGAGTCACATGTAGGCCAGACTGGGTAAGGACGGCAGATTACCTTCCCTAAAGGGAACCAGATGCGTTTTTCTGACAATGGTTTCATGGTCATCAGTAGATTCTTAATTCCAGATTTTTTTTTATTGAATTCAAATTCCGCCATTTGCTGTGGCGGGATGCGAACCTGGGTCCCCCCAAGCTTCTGGATTGATAGAGTAGCAATAATACCACTAGGCCATCATCTCCCCCCTATCTGTGCTGTGCACTCTGGAGTACTGAGGGAGTGTTGTGCTTTTGAAGGTGCCATCTTTAAAATGGGAAGTTAAACCGGTGGTGATGAGCCCTCATGTTGAACCCACTGTAGTCCGTGTGGTGTAGATACGCCCACAGTGCTGTTAAGGAGGGAGCTCCAGGATTTTGACCCAGCGAAGGAATGGTGATATATTTCCAAGTCAGGGTGGTGAGTGGCTTGGAGGGGAATCTCCACATGGTGGTGTTTCCATGTGTCTGCTGCCCCTTGTCCTCCTGGATGGTAGAGTTTGTGGTTTTGGAAGGTGCTGTCTAAGGATCCTTGGTGAATTGCTGCAGTGCATCTTGTAGATGGTACACACTGCTGCTACTGAGTGTCGGGTGGTGGAAGGTGTAGATATTTGCAAATGGGGTGCCAATCAAGCAGGGCAGCTTTGTCCTGGATGGTGTCAAGTGTTGCTGCACCCATCCGGGCAAGTGGAGAGTATTCCATCACACTCCTGACTTGTGCCTTGTAGATGGTGGACAGGCTTTGGGGAGTCAGGGGGTGAGTTACTCACCGCAGGATTCCCAGCCTCTGACCTGCTGTGGTATCTGCAGTATTCATATGACTGGGTCCAGTTCAGTTTCTGGTCAGTGGTAACCCCCTCCCCAGGATGTCGATTGTTCTGACGTTTCTATCTCCGCCACAACTTTTACTGGTGGCTTCGTCAGGTCAGTGAGTCTTAACATATCAGGAAAGCCCCCTACACTCAGGGCAACGGTGGATAAGGGCAGGGAAGGTGCTCTGATTAATTGAAATTCTTCCATTAACAACTTGCATTTGCATAGCACCTTATGGAGCTTCACCGGAGGAATATTTGACACCATCAGATCAGAGGACCAATAGCTCAGCCAAAGAGGCGATGGCCTTGTGGTATTATCGCTAGACTATTAATCTAGAAACTCAGCTAATGTTCCGGGGACCCCAGGTTTGAATCCCGCCATGGCAGATGGTGGAATTTGAATTCAATAAAAAGTATCTGGAACTAAGAATCTACTGATGACCCATTGTCGGAAAAACCCATCTGGTTCACTAATGTCCTTTTAGGGAAGGAAATCTGTCATCCTTACCCAGTCTGGCCTACGTGTGACTCCAGAGCCACAGCAATGTGGTTGACTCTTGACTATCCAAGGGCAACTAGGGATGGGCAATAAATGCTGGCCCAGCCAGCGACACCCATGTCCCACAAATGAATGGAAAAATAGGTAGGCTTTAAGGAGCACCTGGATGGAAGAAAGTGAGTCGGAGAGGTTTAGGGAGAGAATTCCAGAGGGTGCCCGGGCAGCTGGAAGCACGGCCACCGATGGTGGAGCGATTAAGAAATGAAGAAATGTGCAAGAGGCCGGAATTGAGGAACTCGGAGGTCTTGGGAATGTCGTAAGGCTGGAGGAAGTTACAGAGATAGTTGGGGGGGGGGGGAGGTGAGGCTGGGCTGGGATTTGGAAACAAGGTGGAGGAAACAGAGATGTTGCTTAACCAGTGTCGGTCAGTGAGCAGAGCGGGTGGTAATGAGAAAGGACTCGGTGTGAGTTAGGACACGGAGCGTGAGAGGCCAGGCGCACTGGGATAGTCCAATCTCGAGGTGAAGAGGCATCGGTGAAGGATAAAACAGCCAATGAGTTGAACAAGAAGCTTTGTCGCGTGATTTACAGGTCAGGATATGGGCAGTCTCACTGGCGGAGAGGACCTGCTGTGGAAGTTCAACTTAAGCTTTGCTATTGTCAATGTAGATGCATAGAAAGAGGCTGTTCAGCCCATCTCACTTGTGATGGCTCTTTTGAAAAAGCTCAGTCACAGAGGTTTACAGCATGGAAACAGGCCCTTCAGCCTGACCTGTCCATGCCACCCCTTTTTTTAAACCCCTAAGCTAGTCCCAATTGTCCGCATTTTGCCCATATCCCTTTATACCCTCTATAACTGTAACTGTCTAAACACTTTTTAAAAGACAAAATTGTACCGCCTCTTGTTCCAGACACTCACTACCCTCTGTGTGAAAAATTGCCCTCTGGACCTTTTTACATAAAAACATAAGAAATAGGAGCAGGAGTAGGCCAACTAGCCCTTTGAGCCTGCCCCGCCATTCAGTAAGATCATGGCTGATCTGTCGTGGCTCAGTTCCACATTCCCGCCCTCTCCCCATAACCCTTAATCCCCTCTTACCAAAAACCCATCAACCCGCGTCTTAAAAATATTTAGCGAGGCAGCCTCCACCACTTCAACAGGCAGAGAATTCCAGAGATTCACCACCCTTTGAGTGAAGAAGTTCCTCCTCAACTCTGTTCTAAACCGCCCCCCCTTTATCTTGAGGCTGTGCCCCCTAGTCCTACTATCCTTTCTGAGCGGGAAGAGTCTCTCCACCTCTATCCTATCCTTCCCATTCATCATCTTATACGTCTCAATGAGATCTCCCCTCATTCTTCCCTCACCTTAAACCTATATCCTCCAATTTTAGACTCCCCTACCTTTGGGAAAAGATATTGACTCTAGCTATTCTGTGCCCCTCATTATTTTATAGGCCTCTATAACATCGCCCCTCAGCCTTCTACACTCCAGGGAAAAAGGTCCCAGTCTATCCAGCCTCTCCTTATAGCTCAACCCATCAAGCTGCCCAAGTGGCCCCATTTGCCCACAGTTCAGAGGCGTCCGTGTTCGAGTCCTGCCTCAGGATTTGACGCTAAGGGAGGTACATTCGTAACGCAGTCAGACAGACTGAGTGTCACAATCCTTCCAAATGCGCCAATGGCTGGCGGTGACAGCAGGAGAGATTCCTGGCCGGTCACGGAAAGCCCGTCGGAGACTCTGGCCTGCAACATGTAGGTAAAAGTCCAGGTTGCCATAGCAACCTGGACTCCCTGAGTGAACTATAACACAGCTTCCCCCCCTCAGCCCTGCAGATGTTCCCAGTTCCCCATTGAAAGTTCCGACTGAATCTGACTCCATGCCCGTGAGGCAGTGCGTTCTGGATCACAACAACTCACAACGGGAAGAAAAGAATCTGCTTACCTCATCTCTCGTTCTTCTGCCAGTCATCTTTGAGCTGCGTCTTCTGATTCCTGACCCTCCCACCAGCAGGGACCATCTTCCCCTTTCTCCTCGAGTGCCTCCATCAAAACTCGCCTTCCATTTCTCTCCCTTATCCTGAACAATCCCGTTTTAGCGCAACATGAGAAGGTGTTGACCGTTCAGCCACACCTTGAACCTGTTCCGCCACCCTGCGAGTCGGTTATGGCAGCTTTACCTTCTAATTCCATATATTATCTATGGGCGGCATGGTGGCGCAGTGGGTTAGCACCACTGCCTCACAGCGCCGGGGACCTGGGTTCGATTCCTGGCTTGGGTCGCTGTCTGTGTGGAGTCTGCACATTCTACCCCCCCCTCCATGTCTTTGACAAAGGGTCGTCTGGACTTGAAACGTCAGCTCTTTTTCTCCCCTTACAGATGCTGCCAGACCTGCTGAGATTTTCCAGCATTTTCTCTTTTGGTTTCAGATTCCAGCAGTAATTTGCTTTCATCCGGTTCTGTTTTTCTTCCCGTGTCTGCTTGGGTTTCCTCCGGGTCTCCGGTTTCCTCCCATAGTCCAAAAGATGTGCTGGTTAAGGCGCACTGGCTGTGCTAAATTCTTCCTCAGTGTAACCCGAACAGGAGTGTAGCGACTAGGGGATTTTCACAGTAACTTCATTGCGGTGTTAATGTAAGCACTAATAAATAAACTAACACAAATTTTAAACGACTTACATTAACCCAGGGAAACAGATTCCAATTTTTATTATTTGAGAATTTAGGACTTTGCTGGGTCTGGAATGCCACACAAATCTTTATTTTGCCATCAGGAACTGTTGCCATGGAACCCTGTCGGGTGAGATTAGATCAACTGTAGAGCCATCACTGAGCTATGACCATTTTAATCCAGAAATTCTCATTCTTGTCCTCAAATCCCTCCCTATCTCTGTAACTTCCTCCAACCCCCAAACCTCTTGAGATTCCTGCACCCCTTTAACGCAGGCACCCCCGCCTCACGCATCTCAAGATTTAATATTTTTTTGTTATTCGTTCGTGGGACATGGGTGTCGCTGGCTGGGCCAGCATTTATTGCCCATCCCTCGTTGGCCTTGGAGGGCAATTGAGTGTCAACCACATTGCTGTGGCTCTGGAGTTACATGTAGGCCAGACCGGGTAAGGACAGCAAATTTCCTTCTCTAAAGGACATTAGTGAACCTGATGAATTTTTCCAGCATGATTCTCTCAACCTGTCTACTCTTGCTGCACAGTGGTTAGCACTGCTGCCTCACGGCACCAGGGACCCGGGTTCAATTCCCAGCCTCGCGTCACTGTCTGTGTGGAGTCTGCATGTTCTCCCCATGTCTGCGTGGGCTTCCTCTGTGTGTTCCAGTTTCCTCCCACAGTCCAAAGATTAGGTGGATTGGCCATGCTAAATTGCCCCTTAGTGTCCAAAGATGTGCAGGTTAGGTGGATTGGCCATGCTAAATTGCCCCTCAGGAGGACTAGCTAGGGTAAATGCATGGGGATAGAGCCAGGGTGGGATTGTGAACGGTACACACTCGATGGGCCGAATGGTCTCCTTCTGCACTGTAGGGATTCTATGATTCATGCCTCCACTGAGGTCAAATGTCACATCCCCACACCACCCCCCACCCCCCGTTCCCTGGCTGTGTAGCTGCCACCTACCCCAGCAAACGCAGACGCGTGTTGGAGACAGGCTCCCCGCCCCCCCCCCACCCATACCTCCCCCCCAGGACCCCGAGGATTGTCTCTTCTTGCTCTGTCTCCCACCCCTCCATGAGCCGTGACACATACACAAACCACACCCTCCCAACCCACCCCTAGACCCACGCGCCACCATGGATGCTGGCGGCTCCTGTCTCGTTGGTTGTACGGTTGGCTGGTTCCTGCTCGTTGTCTGCTGAGGAACAAACAAAACAAACCACAGCGCGTAGCTTTCAACGAGAGAAAAAAGTCCCCTCTGGCTCGGAGGAGGAAGTGAATATTCAGATTGTACATCTGCTGCTCAAACAGCTTCTGCTTTTTCTCCGAGCGACCGGCCCAGTAACCCCCCCGCCTCCATGTTGGGCTCCGCTGCCACTTCCTCAGGAGGAGGGCCAAATTGCCATGGTTACGGGGCCCTGGGGGAATTGACATGGGTTTGGTGGCGAGTGAGGTGAAGGGGGGGTTGGCATTGAAGTAGGATTGGGAGAGTAAATAGAGACTCATTGAAAAGTGGAAGGCTTAGGGTGTTCCTTTGCCTCCTTTCTGTGTAGGCCCCAAACTCTGGTAGGCCCAGGAGAGGGCACGATGGGCCGAATGGCCCACTCTTGTGTGTGTTTTCGATGTTTTTTTGAGGCAGCAGAATGCCCAGCGCCGGTTATACTTGTGGCTGTCTCTCACCTGCGCCACAAACCTGTACAAACCAGTATTTGACGGGCCGCGCCTTTAACCTTAGGGCTTCTGGAGCCCTGCCAAGACAGTCAGACAGATAATCTCAACATGTTTATTCCAGCAAGTTGCCGGCTAAGGGAGGGCATTGTGTTGGTGCCTGCCACGCCAGCATGGGGCAGGACTGTACGTGCCTATCTCCTCCTCCTCCCCGAGTTGTGGGGACATCTCCCACAAGGCCGTCCTTAAGAAAAAGCAAGATTTGTCTCCGTCTCTCTCTTTCCCGTGAGATCTGTCACCTTCAGCCTACGATTGGTAGACTTGGGACAGGTGCCAATCTCTGACTCACAAGGTCGCAGGCTCCAAGCCGCAGCACTAGGCCCGATAGGCCTGATACTCCCAGTGTTGGCGCTGAGGGAGTGTTGCGCTGTTGGAGGTGCGGCTTTTTTTTTGGATGACACATTAAACCTCGGCGTCAGCCCTCCCCACATCACCTGTCCTCCTCCTCCTCCCCCAACCCAGCCCTCTCAAGGTGGGCGTAATGTGTCCTGGAGCTGTGGCCTTATCCCTGGTGAAATCAGCCAGTGTTTATCCCGCAAGCAACACCTTAAAAATAAATACAGATTACCTGGTCATTATTTCCTTGTTCGTTGAATCCGTGCAGTGCCACTTGGCCCATCGGGTCTGCATCAACCAAAATCCCACCTAGGTCCTATCCCTGTAATCCCATGCATTGACCCTGTTAATCCCCCTGACACTAAGGGGCAACTTAGCATGGCCAATTCACCTAACCTGCATGTCTTTGGACACTAAGGGGCAATTTAGCATGGCCAATCCACCTAACCTGCATATCTTTGGACACTGAGGGGCAGTTTGGCATGGCCAATCCATCTAATCTGCACATCTTTGGACCCTAAAGGGCAATTTGGCATGGCCAATCCACCTAACCTGCACACCTTTGGACACTAAGGGGCAATTTAGCATGGCCAATCCACCTAACCTGCACACCTTTGGACAGTAAGGGGCAATTTAGCATGGCTAATCCACCTAACCTGCACATCTTTGGACACTAAGGGGCAACTTGGCATGGCCAATCCACCTAATCTGCACATCTTTGGACGCTAAGGGGCAATTTATCGTGGCCAATCCACTTAACCTGCACATCTTTGGACTGTGGGAGGAATCCAGGGTAACCGGAGGAAACCCACGCAGACACGGAGAATGTGCAGACTCCGTACAGAGTTAGTGTTGTGGGAGCTTGCTGTGCGCATTTGCTCTCTGCGTTCCCTGCGTGGTCATGCCAGCTGCAGTTCAAAAAAAAGTAGTTGGGGCGATTCGGGAGGTTGTGAAACGTATTTCGCTGGTTTTGACTTGGTGGTGATGGTGGTGGTTCTGGACAGGGCGGATGTGGAGCGGGCGTTACCACCCTCCCCCCCCCCCCCCGTGGGACAATCTAGGACCGCAGTCATCCCTGTCAGGGGTCGCCCATTTAAAACAGTTGAGGAGACTATTTCTCTCTTGAGGACTGTTAATCTTCGGGACTCCCTTCCTCAAAAAATGGGGTATGGGGAGGGAGAAGGGGAGGTGGTAAAGGAGGGAGAAGGAGCAGGGAAAGTGGTGGCAGGGTAACGCCTTAAAGGTAACCTATCACCAACACCGGAAAAGCAATGTTAACAATAGCATTGACTCAATAGGCCGAATGGTGAGTTGCAAAAGGTGCTATATAAATGCAAGACTTCCAGTTTAAAAAAAAATCACAGAAGCACCACACAGGTTGGATAACACCCCATTTGCTACTGAACCCAAACTGGGCAGCACGGTGGCACAGTGGTTAGCACTGCTGCCTCACAGCACCAGGGACCCGGGTTCAATTCCGACCTCAGGTCACTGTCTGTGTGGAGTCTGCACATTCTCCCTGTGTCTACATGGGTTTCCTTGGGGTCTCTGGTTTCCTTCCACAGTCCAAACATTAGGTGGATTGGCCGTGCTAAATTTGATTTATTATTGTATTGAGATACAGTGAAAAGTATTGTTTCTTGCATGCTATACAAAGCATACCGTTCACAGAGTGTACAGGGGAGAAGGAAAGGAGAGGGTGCAGAATGTAGTGTAGTGTAGTATAGCTAGGGTGCAGAGAAAGATCAACTTAATATGTGATAGATCCATTCAAAAGTTTGATGGCAGCAGGGAAGAAGCTGTTCTTGAGTCAGTTTGTAAATGACCTTAGATTTTTTGACCCCTAGTGTCCAAAGATGTGCAGGTTGGGTGGATTGGCCATGATAAATTGCCCCTTAGTTTCCCGAGTGTGTATGTTAGGGGGATTAGTGATGAGGTTATGGAGATAGGAGATAAGATGCTCTGTCGGAGAGTTGGTGTAGTCTCGATGAGCCGAATGGCCTGCTTCTGCACTGCAGGGATCCCAAGATTCTCTGACTACAACAATACGGTCTGCAGTCCTCGCATCTGTGCTGACTGTATCTTGGGGAGGGGGGAAGAAAACAGGTCAAGCAAGGTTGTTACAGTTGGCCGTGGTGTTTGGGCTTATTGCAATGGCTCCCTTGGCCAGAAGTCCTGGTTAGGAGTGGTGACTTGGGGTTGGAGTGTCAGCAGCAAGTCAGGATGGGTATCTGGCCCATCGGAAAAGGGGGCGGGGGGGGAAGAAAAGTCCTTACTCTTCATTTTCCTGCTGTCTCAAATTACACGCCGTGGTGGGTTGCCCCTGGTTACCGGCCTAGCTGTAATCTCTCCCGACACAGGCCTGAAGCAACACCACGGTGTAATCTGAAGCACTCAGTCAGGCTTTTGTTAATTTGCATATTAACATATGTCTCCAAATCCCTGAGGTGTTGTCTGTTCATTAATATTCTTCCCTGCTCCGAATCCTAGGACATTTCCCTGCGGAGTTCCCGTTCCATCTCTCGGATTTACATTCATGGGTGTGGGACTTGAAGGGGGGCGGGGGGTTGCAGTGAGGTGGGGAGAGAGAGCATTTGCATTTTTTAATTAGTCTGGATAATTATTTGTTGAATATTCATTTGAGCGACTGCCTCCGGAATCAGGAAACTCGGAGAGAGAGAGAGAGAAAAGAAATCCTTACCCCTGGAAGCCCTTGGCACATCACGGGATTAGCCAGCTGCACCTGTGTCAGGTCCGGCGAGACTGGCTCTGATGAGGAAAACAACACAAAGAAGAACGATTAAACCCTTGCACCGAGAGAGGGTGTTTTTCCCTTCTCGGATGGGGGCCGGGGTACACAGTTTGTGAAATGGGGGAGGCCTCCTCCTCATCCAAGACCCATATCTCCGCCACCCCACCCCGCCAAGGTCATGAACACTATCAGGAAGAAGGAAGCTGGCCCTTTCCCCTTGTCCCCTTCCTCACCTTTAGACCTATTTTGTTCTTCGCCCCAGCTGATGTTTTCAAGGAAAATTTTAGGCCGAACCCTCCAAACGCCTCACGCGGCCCCTTTAAGTGCGTTATTTCTTTTTTGAAGTGTAGCACTCTGTTGTGCACAGCAAGATCGTAGAAACTAGAAGCAGGAGTTGGCCCTTCCAGTCTGCTCCCCCATTCATTTTGACCATGGCTGGTCATCAAATTCCCCCCACTTCCTCCCATATCCCTCGATCCCTTTAGCCCCAAGAGCTATATCTAATTTATTTCTTGAAATCACACAATGTTTTGGTCTCAACTACTTTCTGTGGGAGTGAATTCCACACATTCACCACCCTTTGGGTGAAGAAATTTCTCCTCACCTCAGTCCTAAAAGGTTTACCCTCTTATCCTCAAACTATAACCCCCAGTTCTGTTCTCTCCCCGCCACCATCAGGAACATTCTTTCTGAATCTACCCTGTCTAACCTTGTTAGAATTTTATAATTTCTATGAGATCCCCTCTCTCTCTTCTGAACCCCACTGAATATAATCCTGACCCACTTAGTCTCTTCTCAAATGACAGATCTGCCCCCACTGGCAGTACTCAGACCTCGCACTAAGTTGATCTTTCTCTACACCCAAGCTATGACCGTAACACTACATTCTGCACTGTCTCCTTTCCTTGTCTATGAACAGTATGTTTTGCATAGTGCACAAGAAACAATACTTTTCACTGTATACCAATACATGGGACAATAATAAATCAAAGATGATGCCCCCCCCCCCCAAGACAATTGTGTCCGTGTGTGGGTGTGTGTCTGTGTGTGTGTCCGTGTGTATGTCCATGTGTTTGTGTGTGCGTGCCTGTATGTTGGTGACTGAGGGATAAACATATTGTGAAAGAGTCACCAGGGACAGCTGTTCCCCAGAGAGAGGTAGCCACGGGATTTGAGCAGGTAGACAGGATTAACCTCCCACCTCACGGTGTCTCCCAGCAATGGGACTCTCACCCCATGCAGTGCTGGCAGTGGGGCCTAGATTTCTCCCCCAAGCCTCTGGCCTCATGAACCCACCATTTCCAGTCTGGGACGCCCTGTGCCACTTGGCATTTGTACCCCTGAGGTGCAGTGACTGACGTAATGTAGGAAAGTTTCGCAGCTTGTTCACGCATCATAAACTCCCACAAACAGCGGCGTGCTAAAGGCCAGATAGGGCAGCACAATGGCAGTGGTTAGCACTGCTGCCTCACAGCATCAGGGACCCAGGTTCAATTCCAGGCTTGGGTCACTGTCTGTGTGGGTTTCCTCCGGGTGCTCCAGTTTCCTCCCACAGTCCAGCGATGTGCAGCTTAGGTGCACTGGCTATGCTGAACTGCTCCTCAATTTTGATTTGATTTATTATTGTCACACGTATTAACATACAGTGAAAGGTATTGTTTCTTGTGCACTATACAAACAAACATATTGTTCATAAAGAAGGAAATGAGACGGTGCAGAATGTAGTGTTACAGTCATAGCTAGAGTATAGTGAAAGATCAACTTAATGCAAGGTAGGTCCATCCAAAAGTCTGATGGCAGCAGGGAAGAAGCTGTTCTTGAGTTGGTTGATACATGACCACAGATTTTTATATCTTTTTCCCAATGGAAGAAGGTGGAAGAGAGAATGTCCAGGGTACGTGGGGTCCTTAATTATGCTGGCTGCTTTGCTGAGGCAGTGTGGATGGAGTCAATGGATGGGAGGCTGGTTTGCGTGATGGATTGGGCTACATTCACGACCTTTTGTAGTTCCTTGCGGTCTTGGGCAGAGCAGGAGACATACCAAGCTGTAATACAACTGGAAAGAATGCTTTTTATGGTGCATCTGTAAAAGTTGGTGAGAGTTGTAGCTGACATGCCAAATTTCCTTAGTCTTCTGAGAAAGTAGAGGGCGTTGGTGGGCTTTCTTAACTAAATAGTGTCAGTATGGGGAACCAGGATAGGTTGTTGGTGATCTGGACACCTAAAAACCTGAAGCTCTCGACCCTTTCTACTTTATCCCCATTGATGTAGAAGGTGCATATTCTACTTTATGCTTCCTGAAGTCAATGATGATCTCCTTCGTTTTGCTGACATTGAGGGAGAGATTATTGTTGCCATACCAGTTCACCAGATTCTCTATCTCATTCCTGTACTCTGTCTTGTCATTGTTTGAGATCCAACACTACAGTGCTGTCGTCAGCAAACTTGAAAACCAAGTTGGAGGGGAATTTGGCCACACAATTGTAAGTGTAAAAGGACTATAGTAGAGGGCTGAGAATACAGCCTTATGGGGCACCAGTGTTGAGGATGATGGGGTTATGGTGGGATTGTTATTGATGCAGATGGGCTAAATGGCCTCCTTCTGCACTGTAGGGATTTCTATAATAAATCACAAAAAGCTAACATGCAGGTTCAGCAGGTAATCGGGAAGGCAAATGTATATTAGCCTTTGTTTTAAAAGAAACTGAGTATAAAAATAGGGACTTCCTAAACTATATAAGAAACTAGTTAGACTGCATCTAGAATACTGAAGCTCTGGTCCCCTTATCTAAGGGAGGATATACTGGCATTGGAGACAGTCCAGAGAAGGTTCACTGGGTTGATCCCAGGTATGAAGGGATTTTCTTATGAGGAGAGGGTGAGCGGGCGACACAGTGGTTAGCACTGCTGCCTTACTGTGCCAGGGACCCCGGGTTCGATTCCTGGCTTGGGTCATTGCCTGTGCCTGCGTGGGTTTTCTCCAACAGTCCGAAAGACGTACTGGTTAGGGTGCATCAGCCGTGCTAAATTCTCCCTCAGCGTACCCGAACAGGCGCTGGAGACTGGGGGGATTTTCACAGTAACTTCATTGCAGTGTTAATGTAAGCCGACTTGTGACAGTGATAAATAAACTTCGGTTGGGCCTGTACTCATTGAGAGTTTAGAAGAATGAGGGGCGACCTTTTTGAAACATATTGGATTCTTTGGTGGGGGAGGTTGGCAGGGTAGATGCTGAGAGGCTGTTTCCCCCTTGT
This sequence comes from Carcharhinus amblyrhynchos, assembly GCF_965287045.1. Taxonomy (NCBI): domain Eukaryota; kingdom Metazoa; phylum Chordata; class Chondrichthyes; order Carcharhiniformes; family Carcharhinidae; genus Carcharhinus; species Carcharhinus amblyrhynchos. Next base: position 31,252 of record NW_027650607.1, read on the forward strand.
GGGAGAGTTTGGGACCAAAGTGGGTAATCTCAGAGTAAGGAGGGGGGATCACCGACTGAAGACAGAGATGAGAAATCCTTCTCTCGGAGGGGAGTGTATCTGTGGCATTCTTTACCACAGAGGGTTGTAGAGGCTGGGTCCTGAAGTGTGTTCAAAGCTGAGATAGATTTTTGATCAGTAAGGGAATGGAAGGTTATGGGGATAAGGCAGCAAAGTTGAGGATTATGACATTAGAACAGCCATAATCTCATTGAATGATAGAGCCAACTCAGTGGGCCGAATGGCCTACTCCAGCTTCTACGTCTTATAGTCTCTGTGTCTGTGGTAGCTCTCTCAGCTTATCCCATTTCCCTGCCCTTTCCCCCTCATCCCGTAACTGTTTCCCCATCTAGTTTTTGGAAAGCCTCAGTTGAACCTGCCTGCACCACACCCCTGGGTGGCACAATCCATCCTCCTTACCACTCGCTGTGTAGAAATGCTTCCCCTCAAGCTTGCCATTGGCCTTTTCCCCAATCGCCTTTACATTGAGGTGGGCCAAATAGCCTGCTCTGTGCTGTAATCTGGAAAGTGCCTTTGGGATTGGACTCCATTGAATCATAGAATCCTACAGTACAGAAGGAGGCCACTCGGCCCATCAACACTACACCAATTACAATCCTACCCAGGCCCTATCCCCATAACCCCATATATTTACCCTAGCTTGTTCCCCTACACTAAGGGGCAATTTAGCATGACCAATCCACCTAACCTGCGCATCTTTGGACACTAAGGGGCAATTTAGCATAGCCATTCCCCCTAATCTGCATATCTTTGGACTGTGGGAGGAAACCGGGGCACCTGGAGGAAACCCACGCAGACACGAGGAGCATGTGCAGACTCCGCACACACAGTGATCCAATTTGGGAATTGAACCTGGCTTCTTGGCACTGTGAGGCAGCAATGCTAACCACTGTACCACCGTGCCACCTATAGACAAATCCATCGAGATGAATAGGATGGAAATGGAAGAATTTTGATTTTTGATTTGATTTATTATTGTCATATGTATTAACATACATTGAGAAGTATTGTTTCTTGTGCGCTATACAGACAAAGCATCCTGTTCATGGAGAAGGAAAGGAGAGGGTGCAGAATGTAGTGTTACAGTCATCGCTAGGGTGTAGAGAAAGATCAACTTAATGAGGGTAGGTCCATTCAAAAGTCTGACAGCAGCAGGGAAGAAGCTGTTCTTGAGTCGGTTGGTACATGACCTCAGACTGTTGTATCTTTTTCCCGACGGAAGGAGGTGGAAGAGAGAATGTCTGGGGTGCGTGAGGTCCTTAATTATGCTGGCTGCTTTTCCAAGGCAGCGGGAAGTGTAGACAGAGTCAATGATGGGAGGCTGGTTTGCGTGATGCATTGGGCTACATTCGTGACCTTTTGTAGTTTCTTGCGGTCTTGGTCAGAGCAGGAACAATACCAAGCTGTGATACAACCAAAAAGAATGCTTTCTATGGTGCATCTGTAAAAGTTGGTGAGAGTCTTAGCTGATATGCCAAATTTCCTTAGTCTTCTGAGAAAGTGGAGGCGTAGGAAGTAGAATAGGATACGCGCTCCGTAAGTGCATTTGGTTTTAGTTTAGGCAGGCATTGTGATTGGTGCAGGCTTGGAGGGCCGAAGGGCCTGTTCCTGTGCTGCTCTTTGATCTTTGTAAACCTACTTGTGACTAATAAATAATTTCTTTAAAATGTGATAGGCAGAAGTTGGATGTTGCAGCCAGGAAGTGGGTGCAGGTGTAATATATGAATAGATGTGTAAAATATTATCTCATGCAAATAGCAAACACTTTGCAAAGCACTGACAACTTGCTTCTCAAACATAGTACAGGTTGATGGCCTGTCATTAAATGTGACAACAACGTGGGCTAATTAGTGGACCAAAAGACTGGTCAGAAAGTGTTACGAGAATGTTGTAAAGGAGGGGAGAGAGAGATAGAGAGGTGGAGAGGTTTAGGGAGGGAATTCCAGAGATAAGGGTCCAGGCAGCTGAGGGCATAAGAAATAGGAGCAGGAGTAGGCCATCTAGTCCTTCGAGCCTGCCCCACCATTTAACAAGATCATGGCTGATCTGAAGTGGATCAATTCCACTTTCCCACTTTCTCCCCATAACCCTTAATTCCCTTGTCTATCAGAAACCTATCTACCCATGAGTTAAATATATTCAGCGAGGTAGCCTCCACCACTTCAATGGGTACAGAATTCCAGACACTCACCACCCTTTGAGTGAAGAAGTTCCTCCTCAACTCTGATCTAAACTGCTCCCCCCCCCCGCCTTATTTTGAGGCTGTGCCCTTCAGTTCTGTTGGTATGGTAGCCAATGGTCAATATGGGGAAGATGTGACTAGAGAGAGTGCAGAGGATATTCTTCCGGATGTTGCTTGGGCTGCAATGCTTCAGCAATGAAGAGAGAGACTGGTTAGGCTGGAGTTGTTTCCATTTGTTGTTCTTTGTTCTATCTTGATTGATACATGAACAGGAGACAGAGGATTAGAAACTGCATAGTGGGCCTAAATAAGGATCGGGAATCGGTGCTGGCTTGATAGGCCGAAGGGCCTGTTTCTTGTTCTTTCTTGGAGCAGAAGAGGCTGGAGTGGGGGTACCTCTGAATGAAAAAGGTTTTTCTCAAACCCCTTCTGAATCTCCTGCCTCTCACTCTAAAATTCTGCCCCCTCGTGATTGACCCCTCAACCAAGGGTGACAGCTACTCCCTACTCATCCTGTCCACACCCCACGTTCTCCCTTCTGTCGGGAAAAAGATACAAAAGTCTGAGATTACCGGCTCAGAGGGAGGTGGGACTCTGGAATGCATTGCCTGGGAAGGCTGGAAACCTTACAACCTTTAAAGAATATTTGGATGAGCACTTGAGACACCATAACATTCAAGGATACTGCAGATCTGAAACAGAAAATGCTGGAAAATGTCAGCGGGTCTGACAGCATCTGTGGGGAGAGAATAAGAGCCAACATTTTAAATCGGCTCTGACAAAGGATCATTCAGCCTTGAACCATTGGCTCTATTCTCTCCTCACAGATGCTGTCAGACCTGCTGAGATTTTCCAGCATTTTATGTTTCGGATAACATTCAAGGATATGGAACAGGTGCTGGAAGATGGGATTAGTGCCTTTTGCAAGTTCCAGACTCCCACCCTTTAGGTGAAAAGATTTTCCTCAAATGCTCTCTAAATCTCTGCCCCCGACTCCATACCAACCCCTCCACTACGGGGAAAAGTTCCATCCTATCTATCCCATCTACCCCATCGTACTTATGTACACCTTAATCGTGTCCCTCCTCTGCTCCAGAGAAAACAACCCGAGCCTATCCAGTCTCTCCTTACAGCTCAAACGCTCCATCCCAGGCAGCATCCTGGTGAATCTCCCCTGTATCCCCTCTAGTATCCCCTGAAACCAGAACTAGAGAGCACAGCCTCAAAATAAGGGGGGTGGGGGGGGGGTGCAGTTTAGAACAGAGTTGAGCAGGAACTTCTTACTCAAAGGGTGGTGAATCTCTGGAATTCTCTGCCCATTGAAGCAGTGGAGACTACCTCGCTGAATATATTTAAGTCACAGGTAGATAGATTTCTGATAGACAAGGGAATTAAGGGTTATGGGGAGCCGGCGGGAAAGTGGAACTGATCCACTTCAGATCAGCCATGATCTTATTGAATGGCAGGGCAGGCTCGCAGGGCTAGATGGCCTACTCCTGCTCCTATTTCTTATGTTCTTATGTTCTAGTGCTACCACATCCTTCTTATAGTGAGGTGACCAGAACGGCACACAGTACTCCAGCTGTGAAACATAGAATCCCGATAGCGCAGAAACAGGCCATATGGCCCATCGAGCTTACACTGGCAATACTCCCACCCAGGCCAGATCTCTGACAGAGCATTTTACCTAGGCCCTATCCCCGTAATCACACGCATTTACCCTGCTAATCCCTCTGACACGAAGGGGCAATTTAGCCCAGCCAATCCACCGAGCTAGCACATCTTTGAGGTGTGGGAGGAAACTGGAGCACCCGGAGGAAACCTACGCAGATACAGGGAGAACGTGCAGACTCCACACAGATAGTGACTCGAGGCCAGAATTGAACCTGGGTCCCTGGTGCGGTGAGGCAGCAGTGCTAACCACCATGCCACCCTTTGGCCTAACCAACACCCTGTATGGCTGCAAAATAATCTCCTTGCGCTTAGACGCCATACCCCAACTGATGGAAGCAAGTGTCCCATGTGCCTTCTTAACTGTCCAATTCACTTGCTCTATGGTAGAGAGGAGTGAGGCCATGGAGGGATTTGAAAATGACGATAAGGAATTGAGAGCTGAGGAACTGTCTATCCGTGAGTATAGGGATGAGTTAACTTGACCTTTACTGACCATTTTGATTTGATTTATTAATGTCACATGCATTGGGACACAGCAGAAAGTATTGTTTCTTGTGCACTTTACAGACAAAGCATACCATTCATTGAGTACATAGGGGAGAAGGAAAGGAGAAGGTGCAGAATGTAATGTTACAGTCATAGCTAGGGTGTAGAGAAAGATCAACTTAAATAAAAGCAAATTACTGCGGATACTGGAATCTGAGCCCAAAAAAGAAAATGCTGGAAAATCTCAGCAGGTCTGGCAGCATCTGTAAGGAGATTTTATCCTTGAAGTGTGAAGAGTAGACAGAGTCAATGTATAGGGGAGAAGGAAAGGAGAGAGCACAGAATGTAGTGTTACAGTTATAGTTTGAGTGTAGAGAAAGATCAACTTAATGCGAGGTAGGTCCATTCAAAAATCTGATGGCCTCAGGGAAGAAGTTGTTCTTGAGTTGGTTGGTACGTGACCTCAGACTTTTCTATCTTTTTCCCGACGGAAGAAGGTGGAAGAGAGAATGTCTGTGGTGTGTGGGGTCCTTAATTATGCTGGCTGCTTTTCCAAGGCAGCGGGAAGTGTAGACAGAGTCAATGGATAGGGAAGAAGGAAAGAAGGTGCAGGATGTAGTGTTACAGTCATAGCTAGGGTGTAGAGAAAGATCAACTTAATGCAAGGTAGGTCCATTCAAAAGTCTGATGGCCGCAGGGAAGAAGCTGTTCTTGAGTCGGTTGGTATGTGACCTTAGACATTTGTATCTTTTCCCCAACGGAAGAAGGTGGAAGAGAGAATGTCTGGGATGCGTGGGGTCCTTAATTATGCTGGCTGAGGCAGCGGGAAGTGTAGACAGTCAATGGATGGGGGGTTGGTTTGCGTGATGGATTGGGCTACATTCACAACCTTTGGTAGTTCCTTGCGGTTTTGGGCAGAGGTAGACAGAGTCGATGGATGGGAGGTTGGTTTGCACTCTGAGTTGGTTTGTAAATTGTGTCTCTGGCTCTGTGATCTGCTTTCGAGTAACCACACTCTCTTGTCTCCCTCAGATGAGTCAGAACCTGCCTACTATATCTGCACCTCCTGCGAGGAGCCCTTCTCCAGTGCCAGAGTCCTGCTGCGCCATGCTCAGTATACCCACGGCTTCCACATCTACCTGGAACTGGATGACTCTGAGAGGATGGGTGTACCGTCGCCCAGCGCTGAGCGGTCAGCTCAATCTTTGGCCGCCCCCACCCTGGATGGGAGCCCCTTCGAGTGCCCTGAGCCCTCGTTCCGCGGGCGCTCCCCCGCCAGCTCCCTACTCTTCACCCCCTCTCTCCGCTGCCCGCCTGACTACAGCGACAGTGGCTCCGAGGAGGCCAGCAACCCCGCGCCCACCTCCGGATGCCCCTCTGCGGAGCCGGCCTTCCCGCTGCCGGGCAAGGAGATGGACTTCTCCCGGCGGCTGCGGAAGCTGGCAGGGGGGGTGGGCCCTACCCCAGCTGTCCGGAACCGGGGGTCCCAGGCAGCCTTCCTGAGCGGGCCCTCCCCCTCCCCACCGGCCGCTGGCTCCTCCCGTCCCCATGGCCGCAGCAAGGAATGCGAGTTCTGCGGCAAGAGCTTCAAGTTCCCCAGCAACCTGGTGGTCCACCGGCGCAGCCACACCGGAGAGAAGCCGTACCGGTGCCCGTTCTGCGAGCACGCCTGCAGTCAGTCCAGCAAGCTCAAGCGCCACATGAAGACCCACCTCAACCACGCCGGTCTCTTCAACGGCTGGGCGGGCACGCTGCCCGAGGGCGCCGTCAAGGGGGACAGTTACCGGCACCGCCTCTACCCGCCGCCCGGCCACGAGAACGGCACCTACGAGGAGGCCTATGAGGAAGATGCCAGGCCCCAGAGTCACGGCTACTCAGCGGCAACCGGCGGCACAGTGCTGAGTGGGCAAGATGACCTCAACTTAAAGGTGAGTTCAATCACATTCCAGCTTCCACCTGACCCCGCCCCCGCGTGGGTGCAGAAGGAGGCCATTCGGCCCATTGTGCTTGTGCCGGCTCTTTGGTAATAAGAACTAACGAAATCGTCCCACTCCCTCGGCGCTGTCCCCACAAAATCACTCCTTTTCCAATATTTTCCTCAGAATAGAATAGAATCCCTACAGTGCAGAAGGAGGCCATTCAGTCCATCCAGACTGCATGGACAACAATCTCACCCAGGCCCTATTCTCTTAAACCCACCTATTCACCCACAAATCCCCCTGACACTAAGGGTCAATTTAGCATGGTCAATCCACCTAACCTGCACATCTTTGGACACTAAGGGGCAATTTAGCACAGCTAAACCACCCAACCTACACATCTTTGGGGTGTGGGAGGAAACTGGAGCACCCAGAGGAAACCCATGCAGACGCGGGGAGAATGTGCAAACTCCACACAGTCAGTCATTACCGAGGCGGTAATCAAACCTGGGTCCCTGGTGCTGTGAAGCAGCTATGCTAACCACTGTGCCACCAATCGAATCTGCCACCAAACTCTCGAAGGCCGAAGGAGCTTTAATTTAACACCTCATCTGAAAGGTTTCCCTTAGTGTCGGAGGGGCTAGCGGGATAAATGTGATGGGTTATGGGGATGGGGCCTGGTAGGATTGTGTTTGGCGCTGACTCAATGGGCCGAATGGCCTCCTTCTTCACTATAGGATTCAGTGGTTCTACAAGTTTTATAAGAGGAAATCAGATAATGATTTGAAGGTAAACATTGAAAGGACCACAGGGGTGTGAGACTTAGCTGAGTTTGACAGCCAGCGTGGACACAAGGGGCCGAGCGGCCTCTTTCATTGCTGTGACCATTCCTATCTAGATGATAGTGTCTCTGTTCCCCATTGCTGTCCAGTGACTGTGTGCCTCCCCTGCCCTGACCTGGAGTATGGCCTTGCTCGAGCCACTGACCCTTGCTATCTTGGGTCATGTGTAAACTCAATAGTGCGGCCACGGTATTGGACAAGCGACTCAAAGTTCGAGAGTTCAAACCCTTATCGCAGGGTGGCTTGAGCAAGCAGATTCTCTAAACTGAGGGCTGAAGTCAGAAGAAACTGACCACAGAATGTGCTGGAAAAGCTAGCAGGTGTCCCCTAGCGAAGGGAACCGGCTAATCATGCCCCTGCCCCTGCTATACTTGTTACTCAAATCCACACTATCCGATTACCAACTCTAATTGGATGCATTCATGTGAGTGGCACCACTTGACTCACGGCGCCAGGGTTCAATTCTGGTCTCGGGTGACTGTGTGGGTTTTCTCCGGGTGCTCCGGTTTACCCCCACAGTCCAAAGATATGCAGTTTAAGTGGATTGGCCATGCTAAATTGCCCCTTCGTCTCCCGAGGTGTGCAGGTTCTGTGGACTGGCTGTGCTAAATTGCCTCTTAGTGTCCAAAGATATGAGGTTAGGTGGATTAGCTGTGCTAAATTGCCCCTTAGTGTCCCAAGGTCTGCATGTTGTGGGGGGGGAGGTTGGCCATTCTAAATTGCCTCTTAGTGTCCAAAGATGAGCGAGTTAGGTGGATTGGCCATGCTAAATTTTTCCTTAGTGTTCAAAGATATGAGGTTAGGTAGATCAGCCATGCTAAATTGCCCCTTAGTGTCCAAAGATGTGCAGGTTAGGTGGATTGGCCATGCTAAATTGCCCCTTAGTGTCTAAAGATGTGCACGTTGGTGGGGGGGTGTTGGCCATTGCTAGATTGCCCTTTAGGACCAAAGATTAGTTTAGGTGGATTGGCCATGGGAAATGTGTGGGGTTACAGGGATAGGGCAGGGGTTGGCCATGGATAAAATACTCAAGAGAGTCGGGTGCAGACTCAATGGGCCGAATAGCCTCCTTCTGCACTGTAGGGATTCTGTGATTCTATGACTGGGTTGCGTTACAGTTGAAATGTGAAATGATTCAATAGATTAGAGTCTGAGAATTGGAATTTGGCTTTTTGAACTGTGATGAGGAAGAATTTCCTCAGTCAGAGGGCGTTGAATCTGTGGAACTCTGTACTTCAGGGGACTTTGGACACTCAGTAGTTGAATAAGTTCAAAGTAGAGACTGATAGATTTCTAGATACCAATGGCATCGAGGAATATGCTGATAGTGTGGGAAGGTGGCTTTATAGAAGTTAATTTACAGAATCCCTACAGTGCAGAAAGAGGCCATTTGGCCCATCGAGCCTGCACTGAACTCTCTGACAGAGCATCTTAGTCAGGCCCTCTCCCCATAACTCTGTGTATTTAACCCACTGATCCCCCTAATTTGTGCATCTTTGGACAATTTAGTAGGGCCAGTGCAAATAATTTACACATGTATGGGCTGTGGGAGGAAACCGGAGCATCTGGAGGCAACCCACGCAGACACAGAGAGAATGTGCAAACTCCACATAGACAGTGACACAAGCCAGGTATCAAACCTGGGTCCCTGGCACTGAGAGTCAGCAGTGCTAATCACTGTGCCACTGTGCCCCCCTGTAAAAGTAGGTGAAGAGGGTTGGCGATGATCTAAAGTTAAAGTTTATTAGTCACAAGTAAGGCTTACATTAACACTGCAATGAAGTTACTGTGAAATTCCCCTAGTCACCCTGTTCAGGCCAATGCCAACACGTCTTTCAGTTAAACAGCAGAGCAGGTCCGAGGGGCTCCTATGAATAGGATACACAGATCGAGTGCAGAGAGGATCATGTGGAGTATATGGACTTGAAGGTTTGAGTCATAGGGGGAGGCTGGATAGACTGGGACTTTTTTTTCTGGAGCATAGAAGGCTAAGGGGTAATCTTATAGAGGTCTATAAAATAATGAGGGGCATGGATCAGCTAGATAGTCAATATCTTTTCCCACAGGTAGGGGAGTCTAAAACTAGAGGGCATAGGTTTAAGGTGAGAGGGGAGAGATACAAAAGGGTCGAGGGACAATTTTTTCACTCAAAGTGGTGAGTGTCTGGAACAAGCTGCCTGAGGTAGTAGTAGAGGCGGGTACAATTTTGTCTTTTATCATAGGTTCATAGAAACCGTACAGTGCAGAAAGAGGCCCTTCGGCCCATCAAGTCTGACCGCTATCCCACTCAGCCATACCCCCATATCCCTACATATTTACCCACTAATCCCTCTAACCTACGCATCTCAGGACACTAAGGGCAACTTTAGCATAGCCAATCAACCTAACCTACGCATCTTTGGACTGTGGGAGGAAACCGGAGCACCCAGAGGAAACTCACGCAGACACAAGGAGAATGTGCAAACTCCACACAGACAGTGACCCAAGCCGGGAATCGAACCCAGGTCCGTGGAGCTGTGAAGCAGCAGTGCTAACCACTGTGCTACATCAGTAAGATGGGTTATAGAGGGATATTGGCCAAATGCAGGCAATTGGGACTGGCTTCGGGCCTTAAAAAAAACGGCAGCATGGACAAGTTGGGCCGAAGGTCCTGTTTCCATGCTGTAAACCTCTATGACTCAATAAGCACTGGAATGTGGCCTATTTCAATGTTGTAGCTGCAGTGTAAGGTCAAAGGGCCCTGGGAGTTAGGACAGTCTGAACTCAAGTTGACTGTGAGAGGAGGGGCGTGATGGGCCGAAGGGCCTTGCTGGCAGATTTGCCGTTAATCAAACGTGAATTGTGTTTTCCGACAGATTAAAGTCCTGAAGGAGGAGCCAGAATCGGGTGAGGATCTGCAGCCAGAAGAGCTGAAGGAGCAGTCGGACTGCGAGGAGAATGAGGCCTTGTCCGAATCGGACCAAATCAACACCGAGGGGGATGCCGATTTCACCAACGGTGAAGCCAAGGCTGCCAATGCCTCGCCGGCGCCACCGGGCCTCGCCAACGGCTTTGGCTTCCACTCCAAGCGTCTCCTGGGGCCTCCGCTGGGCCCCAGCCTCCTCAGGGCGCCCCTCAAGCCTGTCAAGGCCGAGAAGGACCTCCTGCCGGAGGAGGCCAGCCGGAACTTCTACTCCCGGTGGCTGGCGGACTGCGCAGCCTCCCGCAAGCCAGCAGGCACCCCCTCGTCTGCCGCCCGGGCCTCGCCGTCCTCCGAGCACTCGGGCGAGATGCCCGGCTCCTGTTCCTCCAGCCCGCCCCGGGACGCCTCGGCGGACAGCGGCACGGCCAGTGGCCACAGCACGCCGAAGCGGCTGGGCGCCGGGCGCGGGGGGAGCGGGGACGCCTGCCGCCGCCGCAACACCTGCGAGTTCTGCGGCAAGACCTTCCGCAACGCCAGCAACCTGACGGTGCACCGGCGCAGCCACACAGGCGAGAGGCCTTACCGCTGTGAGCTCTGCAGCTACGCCTGCACCCAGAGCAGCAAGCTGACCCGTCACATGAAGACGCACATGCAGCCCGGCAAGGAGGTCTTCCGTTGCAACACCTGTAACATCCCCTTCAGCATCTACAGCACGCTGGAAAAGCACATGAAGAAACGTCACGGCGAACACCCCCCACTGTCCAACTAAGCAGGGCATCACGGCCAGTCCAAGCTCTGAATGCACCTCTCCATTGAGAAAAGATTGGGGGGGGGGGCGCGGGTGGCGGAGAAGGATTGGTGGAGGGCGTAGCCAGGAAAATTTCTTTGATCATTCTGCGCGTACAATCCAGGCTAGACCAACTGGCCTGCTGATCAAATTGTGGGGATGCCGGCGTTGGACTGGGGTCAACACAGTCAGAAGTCTTACAACACCAGGTAAAGTCCAACAGGTTTATTTGGTAGCAAATGCTTTTGGAGCGCCTGCTGCTCTTCCTTTCAGAGCAAGCGCTCCGAAAGCTAGCAGCGTTTGCTACCAAATAAACCTGTTGGACTTTATCCTAGTGTTGTGAGACTTCTTACTCTGCTGATCAAATCCCATAACTCCCGTGCATTGGAGTTTCTCTCTCATTCTCTCTCCCAGTGCTCTTGGTATTAGAATTATTTTAGAGGCATTCAGATCTTGAACATAGCAATAGCAGGGGCGGGAGTGGCGGGGGGGGGAAGCCCCAGTGCAACCAAGAGCCAAGCAATACCTCAGAAGTCTTTTATTCGGCAATGTTTGGTTCACTCGGGTAGGGTAAGCCAGGCGTGTCCTTGGATAGGGAAGGCAGGGGTGAGGAGGCGAACAAATGGAGGGATAGTGAGGAGGGGGGTGTACGAGGAGGGAAGGCCCATTGCATCAGCTCGGCTAATGGCAATGCAATGCCAGGGGAGGCGAACTCCAGGAATCAGTTTGAGCTACTTCCTTCTGTTTCACTTTCCCTTGTTGGCGAGGAAGAGAAAGAGGCAGTGCCCCCACCCCCACCAAGGAAGTGCCTTAAAGCTGTATAGGCAAGCGCACATACCCTCTCCTTTCTCCCCCTCACCCTCCACCTCCCTCCATCTTCCTCACCCTCTCTCCCTCCTCCTCCCCCTCCCTCCCTCCTCCCTTCTCCCTCCCCCACTATTTCCAAGTTTGGAATTGGTTGTGATGCACTCTGGTGTCGAATAGTCAAGGCTCATTGTCTGTATTCACACACAAAGATAGGGGTTGAAAATGCACCCCCCCCCCCCCCCCCCAGTGAGTTTGTTGCCCCTTCTTTCACATTGGGGGTTAGAAGTGAAACCACCCCCATCCCTCCCCCTTTTCCCTTCCGCCTCAGGTAACACACTGCACCTGTATCCAGTTTACCACCATCTTGCTGCCAGATGTCCTGAAGTTGTGAAAGGTGCTATGTAAATGCAAGTCTTTTGCCAGCCTTCGCTCGGTATCCCTTACCCCCCAACAGTCTCTGTTCTCCCCTTGACCCCTCTGCCACCCCCAGTATTTTGAGGGAGCAGGTTCCAAAGTCTCTACCCCCTCTTCCCCTCCCCCCCGACCCCCTTCACCTGAGATCGTTGGGGATGATGTTGAGGTGATGGCTGTAATCCTGTCCCACACCCCAGGTCAAACCTACAGTAATTCAGCCTCGCTTGCTGCCCTGTGAACAACAACCCTTTGCATTTACGTAGCCCCTCTCGAGGTAGGGAACTGTCTCCAAATGCTTCACACAATCTGATGCTGAACTGCGTGAGGAAAGGCGATGGAAAGCTTGGGCAAGGAGGTGGGTTTTCAAATTGGAGAAAGGGAGCGGGGAGAAAGGGAGAGAAAGAGGACGAGAGGGGAGGGAGAGGAGAGAGAGGGAGGGAAGAGAAGAGAGAGGACAAGGGGTAGACAAGAAAGGGGGGGAGAGAAGAGAGAAGGGGAGGGAAGAAAAGCGAGAGGGCGAGAGAGATGGAAGGGAAGAAAAGAGGGGAGAGGAGGGGGATGGTGAGGAGAGAGGGAGAAAGAGGGGAGGATGAGGGGAGAGAGAGACGAGGAGGGGAGAGAGGGAGATAGTGGGGAGGAGGAACGAGAGAGGGTTGGGGAGGGTTAGGAAGGAATTCTAGAGCTTTGGATCCTGACAGCTGAAATACTTGATCCATCTGAAGCTGTGTCCACATTCCCTGGCACACTCGCTTTGCCAAGTCCATGCCAGTTTAGACCATAACTAGAACCACCAATCCTCCCCTGCCCCAAAGGCACTTCTCCTCCCGCTTCCTCCCCTCTCTGTGGTTGGCAGGGGGCTCGCACTGATTGGGAAAACCAGCCAAACCCTTCCCTGACTACCCGCCCCCACTACCCCGCAAGCTCGCCCATTTTCACCTTCCACCCCCAACCCCATCCCCACAAGCTTGCCCATGCCAAGAGAGGAGGGTTGTCCACCCAGTGGGAATTTGGCCCATTTCCTTACTGGATCATTCCCACAGAGAGCGGGGAGGGGGAACGTGTAACCTGGCGAGGATGGGATGGTGGACTTTGCTGATGCTGAGTCAGTGCTCAGATGATGCCAGGCCTGTGGCAGCAGTGAGGGGGGGGGGGGATGGTTTAGGAGTTTTGGAGGGAGGTAGGCAAGTGAGTGGGACTAAGCAGGGTGGTGGGGGGGGGCGTAAAGTCAGCCAGAGGTCCCACTCCCACGAGGATGCCCAGTGAAAAGCGCGTGCATGCATGGACCTCCCTGAGGGATAGGGCCCAGCTGTGACGCCATCCTCGGTCGAATAGCTGCATAGACCTCAGCCAGCGGCCGCCTCCGACCTGTGCGGGGAGAACAGACAATGCATCGTGATGACTAAACAAGCCAAGCCCTGGCGGCGTGAGCGCACTGTCCTTACTGTGGCCCAGACTTGTCCGCCAGGATTGGCAGACAAGGGGTGGGGGAGGGGGGAGGCCTGCGCCAGGGAATGCAATGGTTCAGGGGCCCAGTTACCTTTGACCCTCCTTCTCGCAGCTCCCCCCCCGCCACACCCGGATCAGACGCCTCGTATTTTTTAAATAGTCGTGTATTTTTACATGGTGCAATGGGAGCAAAGCAGTTCCATTTCTTTTGTAATGCATTGTGCTGAAAGCAGTCCAGACGTTCCCCCCCACCCCGCCCCCCCCCACCCCCCCCCAAACAGGTTCAGGGCAGTGGTGGGGGGGGGGGCGCATTTTGTATTAATTCCTGCCCTTTTATTTTGTACTATCGGCGTCTCTGTGATAACTGTGGGTTCGGGTAGGTGTCAAACACATTTTCTAATTCAAACACAAAGACAAAGCACGAGGTGTGGGGGTGGGGGGGCGAGAAATGCATTTGTTGAATGTTGTATAGTTTAATATTTGTCAATGAGTGAAAACTGGCACTGTTCAGGGGGCCTAAAACTGCAGTAAAACTGTACCAGATTTGCCAGAAGCACTGACCTCAATGTGTTTTTACTTTGTCGCTGTGGGGATTATATGTTTATGGGGTGACGGGGTTTATCGTAATGTTTGGTAGGGATTTCTTTAGAGCGGGGGGTTGTTTATCTACGCAGGGGATTGTTAAGGGATTGTGGCAGGTCGCAATGTTGTCACTGGATGTAATGGTTTGAGATGTTATGGGAGACAACACATGCACACGCACGCACAATGACATAACGTACAGCTCACACATACAGCTCTCGCACACAACTCATACGTACAACTCTTTCATATACAACTCACTTGTTCATTCACACATCCCCACACATGCACACTCGCGCTCACACAATGGCACATTACACACACATTCACACTCATTTGCTCACTCACACTTGCTTGCTCCCTCTCTGTCTGTCTCACACACACACACACACACAATGGCACATAACACACACCCATGACATGCACTCAATCGTTAGTCATTCACACGCACAATGACACAACACACACTCATGTACTCACATAGAACTCACTCATGCACACACACAGTGACACATAATGTGCACTCACTCTTACAGCTCACTTGCTCACTCACACCCAGATGCACACGTTTGCTCTCGCGCACACACACTGATCACACACAATGAAAGCCTCTCGTGCTCGGAGTCAGAAGGTGGTGGCTTTGAGCTCCCACCCCAGGGAGCTGAGCGCACGGTGCAGGCCCACCCTCCCCGGGTGCCCCACCGTCGGAGGAGCCGTCTGTTGGTCAGGACGTTAAGCCGCGGCCTCGTCTGCTCTCCTGAGCTGACGTAAAAGATCCCAGGCGAATATGCGAGGGAGCAACGGGAAGTTCTCCCTGGTCTTCTGGCTGATATTTATATCCCACCTGCCCCCCATTCCCCCAACAACCATCACACTTGCAACCCAACAATCTGGCGGTTTATCCCATTGTTGCTTGTGGGATCTTGCTGTGCACAGCATTTCCCACATGGCCACGAGGTATGTGGCTGGCTCTGGCCTGCCGGACACTTTTCACCCCATAACAAGATCGAGGCCAGTTCCGAATGGAATTCGGTCCGCCATGGTGATGCCGGAATCACTGCGCTTGACAACATCCAGTGACAACATTGGAGAAGCAGGGAGTGGGGGGGGTGTGATGGGGGGAGTAGAAACAGGGAGCGGGCTAGTATTTTATGAAAATGCTGTTGGCCCAAGTTTTAAAGGACAAATGTTTTTAATGCATTTTTCTAAGATTGAACTTCAGTGATAAAGCAACTTGCTCCATCATCTGAATTAAAAAAAAACAAACCAGACTCGGAAAGTGTGATTGCCTCATGATTTACCTTCCCACAACTGTCTTACCGACATCCATGCAGCCGAATGCGACCCCCCCTCCACAGGGTTCCACAGCAGATGCATCTCCCTGCACCCAACCTTGGATAACACAGATACCTGTGTCAGATTCCTATTTACTGATTACAGTCAGTCATCAACACTGTTATCCCGACAAAACTCACCTCCAAACTCTGTGGCCTGGGCCTCGGCTCCTCCCTCTGCGACTGGATCCTAGACTTCCAAACCCACAGACTGCAATCAGTAAGGGTAGGCAACAACACCTCCTCCACGATCATCCCAGGATGGCACAATGGTTAGCACTGCTGCCCCACAACGACCTGGGCTCTCTTCCCATCGTGCGTCACTGTCTGTCTGGAGTCTGCACATTCTCCTCATGTCTATGTGGGTTTCCTCCTAGTGCTCCGTTTTCCTCCTACAGTACAAAGATGTGTGGGTTAGATGAATTGGCCGTGCTAAATTGCCCCTTAGTGTCTAAAGATGTGTAGGTTAGGTGGATTGGCCATGCTAAATTGCCCCTTAGTGTCCAAAGATGTGCGGGTTAGGTGAATTGGCAATGCTAAATTGCCCCTTAATTTCCAAAGGTGTCCAGGTTAGGTGGATTGGCCGTGATAAATTGCCCCTTAGTGTCCAAAGATGTGCAGGTTAGGTGGATTGGCCGTGATAAATTGCCCCTTAATACCCAAAAATGTGCAGGTTAGGTGGATTGGCCATGCTAAATTGCCCCTTAGTGTCCAAAGATGTGCAGGTTAGGTGGATTGGCCGTGATAAATTGCCCCTTAATACCCAAAAATGTGCAGGTTAGGTGGATTGGCCATGCTAAATTGCCCCTTAGTGTCCAAAGATGTGCAGGTTAGGTGGATTGGCCATGTTAAGTTGCCATTTTGTGTGAGGAGATTATCAGGTAAATACCTGGAGTTATAGGGATAGCATTGTGGTTGGTGCAGACAGGATGGGCCAAAGGGCCTCCTGCACTGTAGGGATTCAATCCTTAATACCGCTGCCTCTCGAGGCTGATTTGATTTATTGTCACATCTATTAACATACAGTGAACACTATTGTTTCTTGTGCGCTTTACAGACAAAGCATACTGTTCAAGGAGAAGGAGAGAGTGCAGAATGTAGTGTTACAGTCATAGCTAGGGTGTTGAGAAAGATCAACTTAATGCAAAGTAAGCCCATTCAAAGTCTGACGGCAGCAGGGAGAAAGCTGTTCTTGAGTCGGTTGGTACGTGACCTCTGACTTTTGTATCTTTTTCCCAACAGAAGAAGGTGGAAGAGAGAATGTCCGAAGTGCATGGGGTCCTTAATTATGCTTTGCCGAGGCAGTGGGAATTGTAAACAGAGTCAATGGATGGGAGGCTGGTTTGTGTGATGGATTGGGCTACATTCACAACCTTTTGTAGTTCCTTACAGTCTTGGGCAGAACAGGAGCCATACCAAGCTGTGATACAACCAGGAAGAATGCTTTTTATGGTGCATCTGCAAAAGTTGGTGAAAGTTGTAGCTGACATGCCAAATTTCCTTTGTCTTCTGAGTGGGCTTTCTTAACTATAGTGTTGGCATGGGGGGGAACCAGGACAGGTTGTTGGTGATCTGGACAGTGAAAAACGTAAAGCTCTCGTCCCTTTTTACTTCGTCCCTTTTTCCTTCGTCCCTGTAGATGTTCTCCTCTGTGCTTCCTGAAGTCAACAATTTCCTTTGTTTTGTTGACCTTGAGGGAGAGATTATTGTTGCAACACCTGTTCACCAGATTCCCTGTATCATTCCTCTACTCTTTGTCATCATTGTGTGAGATCCAACCCACTACAGTGATGTCATCAACAAACTTGAAAATTGAATTGGCGGGGAATTTGGCCGCACATAGGTGTATAAGGAGTACAGCAGGGGCTGAGAACGCAACCTTGTGGGGCACCAGTGTTGAGGATGATCGTGGAGGAGGTGTTGTTGCCTATCCTTACTGATAGTGGTCTGTGGGTTAGGAAGTTCAGGATCCAGTCACAGAGGGAGGAGTCGAGGCCCAGGCCACAGCGTTTCGAGATGAGTTTTGTGGGAATAATAGTGTTGAAGACTGAGCTGTAGTCAATAAATAGGAATCTGACATAGGTGTCCTTGTTATCCAAGTGTTCTAGCGTTGAGTGCAGGGCCAGGGAGATGACGTCTGCTGTGGATCTGTTGCAGCAGTAGGCAAACTGTAGTGGATCCAGGTAGTCTGGGAGGCTAGAACTGATTCGTGCCATGACTAACCTTTCGAAGCACTTCATAATGATGGCTGTCAGACTCTGAGACTGTGTTCTTATGGTCCTACTATACTCCTTATACACCTCTGACTGTGGCCAAATTCCCCTCCAACTCCATTTTCAAGTTTGCTGATGACATTATATACTCTATGAACGGTATGCTTTGTATAGCACACAAGAAACAATACCTTTCACCATGTTAATACATGTGACAATAAATCGTAGAATCCTACAGTGCAGAAAGAGGCCATCTGGCCCACTGAGTCTGCACTGACCACAATCCCACCCAGGCCCTATCCCCACAACGACATGCATTTACTCTAGCTAGTCCCCCTGATACAAAGAGGCAATTTAGCATGGCCAATCCACTTAACCCTGCACATCTTTGGACTGTGGGAGGAAACCGGAGTACCAGAGGAAACCCACACAGACACGGGAAGAATGTGCAGACTCCACAAAGACAGTGACCCGAGGCCAGGAATTGAATCCCGATCCCTGGCGCTGTGAGGCTTGCTTTGTCAGTATATTCAGGAACAATATTTTTCACAGTATCCCAATACATATGACAATAATAAATCAGATCAAATGCCAAGCTTAATGTTCTCACCAACTCAGGTTTCGTTCTGAGTCCCACATCAAGCTGAGCTTGGCCAACCTGTTGGGGGGATATTTTGGGATACGATGGATCCTGTTCTCTGAATGTCCTCCTTACATGTGAATTGGGCATTTTAGCTGTTCTAAATTACCCCTTAGTGTCCAAAGGTATGTAGGTTATGTGGATTGGGCCATGCTAAATTGTCCCTTAGTGTCCAAAGATGTATAGGTTAGGTGGATTGGCCATGCTAAGTTGCCTCTTAGCGTCCAAAGATGTGCAGGTTAGATGGATTGACTATGCTAAATTGCCCCTTAGTGTCCAAAGATGTGCAAGTTCGATGGATTGACTATGCTAAATTGCTCCTTAGTGTCCAAAGATGTGCAGGTTAGGTGGATTGGCCATGCTAAATTGCTCCTTAGTGTCCAAAGATGTGCAGGTTAGGTGGATTGGCCATGCGAAATTGCCCCTTAGTGCCCAAAGATGTGCAAATTAGATGGATTGACCATGCTAAATTGTCCCTTAGTGCCCAAAGATGTGCAGGTTAGGTGGATTCGCCATGCTAAATTGCCCCTTAGTGTCCAAAGTTGTGTGGGTGGGGGGTTTAACAGAGTAAATACATGTGATTACGGCAGTGGATGGGCCTGGGTAAGATACTTTGTCACAAAGTTGGTGCAGACTCAAATGGCCTCTTCTGCACAACAGGGATTCTATGATTCTATCCTTTCTACCGTCCTCCCTCCCACTGATGGAATCTTCATCCATGTCTTTACCACCTACTGCCTCCGGCTGACCTTCCCTTCCCTCCCGAAAGAAGTTTTGGCTACTATAGAATTCCGCATCTCTCGGTTAGTCCAGTTTAGGTCTGCCCAACGCTGCCTATAGCAGATGGACTGCGGCGGGTTCAAGAAGGCAGCTCCCCACCGCCTACTGAAGGGGTAATTAAGGATGGACTGTAAGTCGTGGCTTGGTTTGATTTGATAAAATAACCCATTCCAGTCCAGGCTTGATCACTGTAATCTTCCCCCCTGGTCTGCAATCTTCAGGATGGAGCCTTCCTTGGCGATTTAATCGATGCTCTCTTCACCCCCATTGTTTGTGGTTGCACCTTTGGCTCTCTGTCTCCCCTGAGGCTAGAATTCTGTGTCTAAATCTCTCCTCCTTTCACAACCTCTTTCTTTTCAAAAAAAAAATCCCCCCACTTCTTTCACCTTCAGCTTTGATTTGAGGTTTGGCATTTCCTGAAGACTTGTTCCCTTTTTCTCAGAGTCTGTTTCGGATTTCAAAACAATTCGCCCCAAGACCTGTTTGTGCATCTCTCGCTGACTAACATCAGTGCGCAGCTAAACATTTTCAAATCCCCTGCCTCTCCCACATACCCCCCTCTGCCGTGAATTTGCCCCCATCCCCATCTCTGTAACCTCCTTTGGCCCCAGAACCATCACGACAGGGTGGCCTGATGGTACAGTGGTTAGCACTGCTGCCTCACAGCAAGAAGTCTCACAACACCAGGTTAAACTCCAACTGTATACTTGGTAGCAAGAGCTTTTGCCGCTCCTTCATCAGGTAAGAGGCAATGCTCTGAAAGCTCCTGCTAGCAAATAAACCTGTTGGAATTCAACCTAGTGTTGTCAGGCTTCTCACTGTGCCCACCCCAGTCCAACACCAGCATTTCCACATCATGACTACCACCACCTCATGGCGCCAGGGACCCGGGCTCCTGGGTGCAGGCTGTCTGTGTGGAGTCTGCACGTTCTCCCCGTGTCTGTGTGGGTTTCCTCCGGGTGCTCCGGTTTCCTCCCACAGTCCAAAGATGTGCGGGTTAGGTGTATTGGTAATGCTAAATTCTCCCTCAGTGTACCTGAACAGGCACCGGAGTGTGGCGACTGGGGGATTTTCACAGTAACTTCAATACAGTGTAAGACTACTTGTAACTAATAAATAAACTTTAACTAGAAGCAGGAGTAGGCCATTCAGCCCTTCGAGCCTGCTCCGCCATTCATTATGATCAAATTTAATATCCTGATTTCCCCCCCAATCCCTTCACCACTTTAGCCCCAACAGCTATATCTAACTTCTTGATACAACACAACATTTTGGCCTCAACTACTTTCTGTGGGAGCGAATTCCCCACATTCACCACCCTTCAGGTGAAGAAATTTCTCCTCCACTCAGTCCTAAAAGGTTTACCCCTTACCCTCAAACTATGACCCCCTAGTTCTGGAATTCCCCCCACCATCGGAAACATTCTTTCTGAATCCACCCTGTCTAACCCTGTTAGAATTTAAGCTTCTATGAGATCCCAAATCACTCTTCTAAACTCCAGTGAATATAATCCTAACCGACTTAGTCCCTCCTCATATGACAGACCTGCCATCCCGGGAATCAGCCTGGTAAATCTTCTCTGCACTCCCTCTATAGCAAGGACATCCTTCCTCAGATAAGGACTCTAAAACTGCACACAATACTCCAGGTGCGGCCTCACCCACGCCCTGTACAATTGCAGCAAAACATCCCTATCCCTATATTCAAATCCTCTGAGATTTCTGCGTTCCTCCAGTTCCAACCTCTTGAATATTCCCGATTTTAGTCACTCTGCCATTGTTTTTGAATTTGTTTATTAGTGTGGCAAGGAGAAACAACATTAACACTGCAATGAAGTTACTGTGAAAATCCTTAATCACCACACTCCGGCACCTATTTGGGTACACTGAGGGAGAATTTAGATTGGCCAATTCACCCTAACCAGCACATCTTTTGGACTGTGGGAGGAAACCCACGCAGACACAGGGAGAACGTGCAAACTGTGCACAGACAGCGACCTGAGGCTGGGAATCAAACCCGGGTTCCCTGATGCTGTGAGGCGGCTGTGTTAACTACTGTGCCACCATTGGTGGCCGTGCCTTTACCTGTCTGGGCACCAAACCCCAAAGATGTGCGGGTTAGGTTGATTGGCCATGCTAAAATTGCCCCTTAGTGTCCTGAGATGGGTAGGTTAGAGGGATTAGTGGGTAAATGTGTAGGGATATGGGGGTAGGGCCTGGGTGGGGTTGTGGTAAGCGCAGACTCGATGGGCCGATTGGCCTCTCTCTGCACTGTAGGGATTCTTTGATTCTTACAAGGTGTAGGGTTAGGTTTAGTTTTCTAACACTCCTGTGAAGTGCCCTGGGGTGTTTTATTATGATAAAGATGCTATATAAATATAAATTTTGGCCAGTTACTATAAAGTTACTTTCATATCCTCAGGAAGTCAGAGAACGCTTGGCAACTCATGAATTATTTTTGAAGTGTCGTTCTCACACTGCAGGGTGAGAAAGCCTCACAGCCCTGAGATAAACGAGCTATTCAGGGGGATGTTGGTGAAGGGAGAAATATTACTCAGGAAACCAGCAATCCCGTCTCCAAAATAGCCAACAGCCAAGTCCTTTGCATCGACCAGAGCATCATAGAGTTTTACAGCACCTTCTTGTGGCCATTCGGCCCATCGTGTCTGTGCCAGCCATCAAGCACTTATCTATTCTCATCCCATTTTCCAGCACTCGGTCCATAGCTTTGTGTGCTACAGCATCTCAAGTGCTCATCTAAATGCTTCTTAAACGTTGTCAAGGTTCCAGCCTCTACCACCTTCTCAGGTAGCAAATTCCAGATTCCCCTCTGGGTGAAAAAGTTTTTCCTCAAATCTCCTCTAAATCCCCTCTTCACCTTTGGACACTAAGAGGCAATTTAGCACGGCACAGGCAGTGACCCAAGCTGTGAATCGAACCAGCTAACCACTGTGCCGCCCCGAATTAATAAATGGAAGTGTGATGAACAGAAAATAGTTTTGGTTGAGGCCTCGATTTTTATCTCAGTGGATATGGCTCGGAATTGGTGTCCCAGAGATTAATCCGCGAATTACAGATCGATCCCAGAGGACTGGCAACGTGATAAACTGGAGAGAGTCCGAGTTTAATGTCTAACACTGAAAGGCGGTAGGTGGGAAGGTGGCTTTCATATCCATCGAACTCCCTCCAGAGCCTAGATTCTGTACTCAAGGCCCCAGGCTGGGACTTGAACCCGTAACCCGAGCAGGCCAAACTGACGATGAGGGTAAAATCTTTGATCGCAAAGCTGTCAACTGCAGCGGAATTCTGACTGGCCTTCCCTCTGAACTTATTTCCCGACTTAGACTCAGTTGTGAGGGGGGGAGGGTGGGGTGGGAATGTGAGAGAGAGAGAGAGAAAACGAGAGCGTTGGAGTCACAGTCATGGGTCACATTGCTGGGAGCAACTTGTCAAAGTGTCTGAGGCACTGATCTCCCAGTCTGAACTCTTGAGCTATTCCTCGGGGACCTTCCTAAGGACGGGAGGCGGTGGGGGGGCGGGGGGTGCGGGATGAGAGCGAATGTCTTTTTTGCCCTCTTTCTCTCGCAAAGGGAAACCTTTCACAAGGCAGATGTTCATTTTACCTGAAGGGTTTGACCTGCTCACCTGCGCTGGTGCGAGAACTCGAGGAGGGGGTGGGGGGAAGGGGGTGGTGAGGGGAGGATGGCTAGGCCCCAGTCCCTAGGCCGGTGTCTTTGTGTCGGCATGGACACAGCAACCCTATTGATTGGACCTGACCGAGCAAAGTGACAGTGACCTGGGACCTGAATCTGCAGAGGTATCACTGGGCAGTCAAGTACAGAGAGGCCCATCCTTCCCCCCCATCTCTCTAATCCTACTGTGTCCCCGGGGATCCCAAGGGATATCTCGGGATCATCAGGAGTCAGCATCATCGTCAGAGAAATTCCCATTTGGTAGCGGCAGCAACCATCTTGAATATTGTGCTTTCAGGATTATTGGGAGACAAAGGCCTTTTCCCCAATTTATTGACTTTAAAAATGCAGAAAATCTTGGCCACATTCACCTGAGCTCAATTTCAGGGTAGTTAGAATTAGAATTCTACAGTGCAGAATGAGGCCTTTCAGCCCATCGGGTCTGCACCAACCACAATCCCATCCATGCCCTATCCCCACATATTTACCCTAGCTAGTCCCCTAACACCAAGGAGCAATTAGCATGGCCAATCCACCTAACCTGCACATCTTTGGACACTAAGGGGCAATTTAGCATGGCCAATCTGCCTAACCTACACATCTTTGGACACTAAAGGACAATTTAACATGGGCAATCCACCTAACCTGCATATCTTTGGACACTAAGGGGCAATTTAGCATAGCCAATCCACCAAACCTGCACACCTTTGGCGCATGGGAAGAAACCAGAGCACCTGGAGGAAACCCACACAGACACGGGGAGAACATGCAGACTACGCACAGACAGTGACCCAAGTCAGGGATTGAACCCGGGTCCTTGGTGCTGTGAGGCAGCAGTGCTAACCACTGTGCCTGTTCACTATTCCTCGCTTCATATCACTATCCTTTATGAACATGCTTAGAAAATTATTTCCTCTCTATTTCTTTTCTCCCTCCAGTGTTCTCTGAGAATTCCAAAGATTTTTAAGACCCTCTAAGAGAAGAAATTCTTCCTCCACCTTGAGTGAGGGGCCCCTTATTTTTTAACTCTGTCCCCACATTATAGATTCCTTCACAAAGTAGAGACAGCCTCTAGGTTGTCCACTTTCATTGGGTTATCACGGTTACCACAAGATGCAATGTTTGATGGGCACTGGATGCCAATGATGTCAGTTCAACTATAAGTTATAATAAGTTATTCTTGGATTCTCTCACTGTGAGCATTAGGGGCTGCTTAGCACGGCTGCCCCAAAGCGCCAGGGACCCAGGTCCGATTCCAGCCTTGGGTGACTGTCTGTGTACGAGTTACACATTTTCCCCACGTCTGCGTGGGTTTCCTCCAGGTGCTCCGGTTTCCTCCCACAGTCGAAAGGTGTGCAGGTTAGGTGGACATGCCATGCTAAATTGTCCCTTAATATTCAGAGATGTGTAGGTTAGGTGGATTGGCCAGGCTAAATTGCCCCTTAGCGTCCAAAGATGTGTAGGTTAGGGAAATTGGCCGTGGCAAACTGCCCCTTAGTTTCTCAGGATGTGTAGGTTCGATGTATTAATACTGGTAAATGTGTGTGGTTATGGGTACAGGGGTAGGGCCTGGGTAAGATACTCTGTCAGAGTCAGTGCAGACTAGGTGGGCTGAATGGCCTCCTCCTTGCACTGGGTGTCACATCCCTTTTTATTCATTCTGAAATCAGGCCCACAACCCTCCATGATCTCTGCGCTCCTCCAATTCTGGTCTCTCTTTGAATGTCCCCTGATTTTAATCGCTCTGCCATTGGTGCTTTCTACTGCCTTGGGTGGGGTGGGGTGGGGCGGGGCGGGGGGGGGTTGGTGACTGCAAGCTCTGGAATTCCCTCCCTAACCGTAAATGCGCCCCCCGCTCGCTTCTCCATCTCACCGTCCTCCCCGAATATTCAGTGACTCAACATCAAATGTTGCCATTTGCAACACTCCTACATTGGGGGCATTCCATTGTATCAAAGGTGCTATACAGATGCAAGTTGTTGTTGTACTGAGAGATAACCTGGAAATTATTTGTGTGGATCTCGGAGTAAGGAAAGTGCCTGCTTTACCCAGGCCTCGCTCCCTGCCCGCCCCCACCCACAACTGACGATTAGACTAAATCTTGTCCAGATAATTAAGGTTCAAATTCTAACTCAGTACAGTCTGTGCTAACAGAGACAGTGAGAGAGACAGAAAGTGAGAGAGAAAAACAGAGAGTGAGAGAGAGAGAGAGAGAGTGAGGAGAGAGAAGGAGAGAGGGGGTGAAAGAGAGAGAGAAAAACAGAAAAACAGAGTGAATGAGAGAGAAAGGGGGGGTGAGAGAGAAAGGGGGGGGGTGAGAGAGAAAGGGGGGGTGAGAGAGAAAGGGGGGGGTGAGAGAGAAAGGGGGAGTGAGAGAGAGAGAAAGAGAGAGTGAGAGAGAGGTATTGAGAGATAGATAGAAACAGAGAGAGTGAGAGAGAATCATAGAGAGGGAGAAATGGGCTGAGAGAGAGTGAGAGATTGAGAGGATGAGAAAGAGAGAGAGAAACAGAGAGAGCTTGAGAGAGAGAGATGGAGAGAGGGGCCGAGAGAGAGAGAGAAAGAGAGAGGGGGTTGAGAGAGAGAGAAAAACAGAGAGAGGGAAACATTGAGAGAGATAGTGGAAGAGATGGTGAAGGGGTGAATGGTGTCTTACCTGAGAGAGTCAGAGAGAGAGGAGAAAGAGAAACAGAGAAGGGGGGGAGAAAGAGAGAAGGGGGGGAGAGACAGAGAAAGGGACAGAGTGAGAGAGAGAGAGAGAAAGGGAGAGAGAGAGAGAGAAAGGGAGAGAGAGAGAGAGAAAGGGAGAGAGTGAGAGAGACAGACAGAGAGTGTATGTGTGTGTGTGAGCTGGAGACAGACAAAGAAAGAGATGTGAGAGAGAGAGAGACGGACAGACAAAAACAGAGAGAGATAGAGACAGAGAAAGAGAGAGTGAGAGAGAGACAAACAGAGAGCAAGAGAAACTCAGCATCTCTCCCCCACGATTGTGCAGATGATATTGGTTTAGTTTCGGAGTGGCCTCTCTGACACTACCAGCTCCGAGGCTGCAGTCATTTATCTGCCAATTTCACTGCCCAGAATCTAGGGCTGGGAATTAAATCGAACTATGCAGAAGTCTTGGAGTCTAAATAAAGCCCCCTCCATCCCTCGGAATCCACACCAGATTTCGTCCCGACATAAGGTCATGATCTCCACAACATCTCCCGCCTCCCCGAGCACCCCATTTAATAGGGGCCGTATGGTTGGTGGGGGGGGGGGGGGGGGGGGTGGGGGAGATGGTGTGGTGTAGATACAGGATTTTGCCAATGCACAGGCTCCACTCCCCACAGGCCACAGGAGACCAGGAACAGATGTAGGTAATCTCTACCTGGGCATGGAGCAGCCTAGTAATTATAATCCTGTTGTGTGGGAGGGAGGGGTGGACTGGCAGGTCGGGGTGGCACAGTGCCCAGCGATTTGCTCGCTGAGACGTAGCCAGCTGCCAAGGAGGCCAGGGTGACAGAGGTCAGTGTTGTACACTGTACCCACTGCCACAGAGTATTACCTCACTGATCTTTATAAACTGAACAGATGACAGGGAAGACTAATGGATTCGCCAACCGTTGCCTGCGGATAAACCTGCCTCCTCTCCCTCCCCAACACCCCCCACACTGAGCTGGCAGGCTCTGCAACCCCAGCCTAGGCCCAAAGGCAATAAATGTGGATCTAGCCAACCGATGCCCACATTCCATCAATGAATGTAAACAAAACTTACCCACAGAATAGAATCATAGAATCCCTACAGAGCAGAAGGAGGCCATTCACTATCGTATCCGCTTCCGCTACCTCCCCGGCAGCAAGTTCCAAGCAGCCACTACTCTGTGTAAAAAATCTGTCTCGTATATCACCTTGAAACCTTGCCTGTCACACCTTAAACCTGTACCCCCCTAGTAATTGACTCTGCCATCCTGGGAAAAAGCTTCTGACTATCCACTCTGTCCACGCCCCTCATAATCTTGAAGACTTCTATCAGGGTCGCCCTTCAACCTGCATCATTCCAGTGAGAACAAACCAAGTTTCTCCAACCTCTCCTCATAGCTAATGTCCTCCATACTGGTAAATCTTTTCTGTACCCTCTCCAAAGCCTCTACATCCTCCTTGTAGTGTGGCGACCAGAATTGAACACTAAGTTCCAAGTGCGAAATTTCAAAATGCGGAATTTTGAATATCTAATAAAGAAAAAAGGACAGCACAGCAGAGGAACAGGCCCTTCGGTCCACCGAGCCTGCGCTGATACATGACACCCTTTGGATGATAAAGGGGCAATTTAGCAGGGCCAATCCACCTAACCTACACATCTTTGGACCCTAAAGGGCAACTTTGCCTGGCCAATCCACCTAATCTGCACATTTTTGGACACTTAGGGGCAATTTAGCATGGCCAATGTACCTGATCTGTGTATCTTTGGACATGAAGGGGCATTTTAGCATGGCCAATCTACCTGATCTGTGTATCTTTGGACACTAAGGGGCAATTTAGTATGGCCAATCCACCTACCTGCACATCTTTGGATACTAAGGGACAATTTAGCACGGCCAATCCAGCTAACCCACCCATCTTTGGAACTGTGGGAGAAAACCGGAGACCCCGGCGGAAAACCATGCGGTCACGGAGGTGGGGAGAACGTGCAGATATTCCGGACAGACAGTGACTCGAGGCTGGGAATCGAATTTGTGTCCTTGGTACGGTGAGACAGCAGTGCTAATGAGTGTGCCACCGTGCTGCCCCTTGGTGTGTGCATGTGTGCGGGGGTGGGGTGTCTGCATGGGATCTTGCTGTGCACAAGATGACTACTAACTGCCCCACATTCGTTGGTTGCAAGGCACTTTGAGATGTCGGGGTTCAGGGCGAGGAAGCCAAGGTGGTTCTTCATTGTGACCATGAGGTGAGGTGAGGTGTGATGGCGGGAGGGAAGGGGAGGGGAGGAGGGGAGGGGAGTGGAGGGGGGGTGCGGTGTAGATTATGAAGGGAGGGTGAACGTTAACGGGTTAAACAGTTAATTCAGGGCCTCGCAGAGTTGAGTGAACACTGCACGCTGTGATGGATTCTCAAACATTTTTCACACTGTTATCCTCACAATCCCCCCTCCTCACTCCCCCCTCCTCACTACCACCCCCCTCCTCATTCTCCCTCTCCTCACTACCACCCCCCCTCATTCTCCCCCTCCTCACTACCACCCCCTCCTCATTCTCCCCCTCCTCACTACCACCCCCTCCTCATTCTCCCCCTCCTCACTACCACCCCCCTCCTCATTCTCCCCCTCCTCACTACCACCCCCCTCCTCATTCTCCCCCTCCTCACTACCACCCCCCTCCTCATTCTCCCCTTCCTCACTACCACCCCCCTCCTCATTCTCCCCTTCCTCACTACCAC